>NC_052500.1:54344843-54350277 GCF_016617805.1 Bactrocera tryoni | reverse complement strand
AGAGTGTACAGCTGCTGGCGTATGCCGATGATATTGATATCATCAGCCTCAACACCCGCGCCGTTAGTTCTGCTTTTCCCAGACTGGATAAGGAAGCGAAGCTGATGGGTCTGGCAGTGAACGAGGGCAAGACGAAATATCTCCTGTCATCAAACAAACAGTCGTCGCACTCCCGACTTGGCACTTACGTCACTGTTGACAGTCATAACTTTGAAGTTGTAGATAATTTCGTCTATTTAGGAACCAGCATAAACACCACCGACAATGTCAGCCTGGAAATCCAACGCAGGATTGCTCTTGCCAGCAGGTGCTACTTCGGACTGAGTACGCAATTGAAAAGTAAAGTCCTCTCTCGACGAACAAAAGCTAAATTCTATAAGTCACTCATAATTCCCGTCCTGCTATATGGTACAGAGGCTTGGACGATGACAACAACCGATGAGTCGACGTTACGAGTTTTCGAGAGAAAGGTTCTGCGAAAGATGTATGGTCCTTTGCGCATTGGCCACGGTGAATATCGCATTCGATGGATCAATGAGCTGTACGAGATATACGACGACATTGACATAGTTCAGCGAATTAAAAGACAACGGCTACGCTGGCTAGGTCATGTTGTCCGAATGGACGAAAACACTCCAGCCCTGAAAGTATTCGACGCAGTACCCGCCGGGGGAAGCAGAGGAAGAGGAAGACCTCCACTCCGTTGGAAGGACCAAGTGGAGAAGGACCTGGCTACGCTTGGAATATCCAATTGGCGCCACGTAGCGAAAAGGAGAAACGACTGGCGCGCTGTTGTTAACTCGGCTATAATCGCGTAAGCGGTGTCTACGCCAATTAAGAAGAAGAAGAAAGAACTTCCAAATGTATGAAAAACCTTAAAGTGAATACGCCCAAGTATTTAGATTCAAAGGCGCGACCGCATGACTCCCAACTGCTGTCAACGCTATTTCCTGTCAATTGCTGTTCCAACAACAATTAAAGCAAATACAAAATAAGAAGAGCAACTATTTCCGCACAAAACAGTGCAACAAATAGTTTGGTGAGCCTTTACAATTTAACGTTTTTCTTTAAAGCGAAGATTACATTGGTTCTTTTTTGCTTCGATGTTGGTTTGCCGGCCGGCCGGCTTGGTGGACGGCTATTGGGTTACGCTTGCACCATCAATTAGTAGCAGAGTGTAAAAAACTAAAAGCAAAAACAAAAACCATGATAAAACCATGCAGAAACAGTATGCATTATTCCGACTTACAACAATAATAATAAAACCTCCATACACAACAGTGACCAAATCCACATTCAGTTCAATCGTAGTCCCCGAAAACATTTTATTTTAATTTAATTTTAACTGTCAGGCTTGCGAACATATATGTACATAGATATAAAACCAGAATAAATTCTCAGGCACCCAGTAAGGAAAATATTTGGTACAAAATATATATAAATATTTATATATAATTTTTTAGTTTACTGTTAGCCCATGTTTTATTGAAGTTATACGTAGGTTGCTATATATCGTCCTCTCAATATAACAATAGCGTATAATTTTTTTTGGGTTTTGAGAAAATCGTGTTTAAAGTTTTTGTCAAATTAGATGTCTATTAAAACCTCAATATCGCGGTAAATAAAAATTCTTCATAGTGGATTTTTCGATGAGTACTTTATACCGTTTCTTGTCTTTAAATTTACCAAGTTTTTTTTATTCTACGCATCCTTTAAGGCCATAATTATGTTATTCAAGGCGCAAGTCCTCCATATAGGCCATTTTATTTTTTAAGGAATTCGTATGATGTATCTGATACACTATTTTATTTTGTATGATATACGCTGTTTTATTCAATAATTTTACGGTATTTTTATTAAAATATTTGATCTCAAAAATATCATTTTGTAACATTATAAAACAATAATTAATTCATAGTTTTGTTAATTCTGTGGCATTTATTCATTACTTTCCAATTTGGGTTATTATAAACCAAAAATTGTGACAAATGAAGGTATACATTGCGTGAATCAAAAATAACTAGAAATTCATTCGTCTTCATTCTCTTCCTCTGCTACATCTGGCTCATCTAAACAATTTCGCTTGTTTCCACCTCGTAAGTTAAAAAAAAAATGACTGCGAGCCACGAGGAATTACACCCTTTTTGCACAAATTTTGAAGATCATGCAGCTTTCGATTACAAATTGGCAGCTTTTTATTGTATTTGCCACTAAACGAAAAGTTGAACACTTCTTTTTGAGGTATCTCTATGTCCGGCAATCCCACAGCGAAATCAAACTCATCTGTCTTTGGAGCAATTTCCACAACGACTGGTGGTTTCGTGTCACAGCCTGTTGATATTTACCTTACTTACTTCACTTACATTATATAAAAGACGATACTCACTCAGATGTTTAAAATCCATATTTTTAATGAACAAACTTTCTCTGCGAAATGCATTTGCAAGCTGAAATTTCAAATGACTACAATATTTCCTTGGCATTCATGTAGTCAAAACAACGTAAAAATCGCATAGGCTACTACTCTTGTAAATTTCTGATAAAACTTTCGAATTTGTATTGAAAATAAAACAGCTTATGTGGAGTATAGAAATGGTCGGAATGAAACTATTTCTCAAACAATAGTGTATATTATTATAAGCTATTTAATGAGTTAAAGTTTTGATAAATTGTATTTATTTCTACAGGCTAAAATGGAGTATAATTCGCATACACTATTATTCTTTTAACAACTTTGCAGTAGCAATTTCAAGCAAAATAGCGCATATGAGCTTATACACTTATTGAAGGAAACTTTTAAACATGAAATTATACACCATTTTTTCCAATGACATTTTGACCCACTTTGTGGAAGTAGAATTTGACGAAATTTTGACCAGACATAGAATCAATGATGGAGATTCTATATATGCAATAAAAAAAATAATGGCGTATGAGCACATACGCTATTGTTATATTGAGGGGACGATATATTTCTGGCCTAATAGTGTAAATATGCATATTTATCAACGAAAATGTTTTTTTTTATTTTATTTTTTTTTCGATTGCTGTTTTGTTTCGGGCTCATACGCATAAATCCATGATTCGTCACCTGTGGCGATCTTATAAAAGTCTTTTGAAGCACCGCAATCGTATTTGTTCAGCATTTCTTTACACCAATCCACACGAGCCTTTTTTTGAGCGATTGTCAAATTGTGCGGGATCCAACGAGAACAAACCTTTTTTACGGCCAGGTGTTCATGCAATATAGAATGTATGAGATGCATTTTTTAATTCCCTGTAAATAAAACAATTCACCACTAAATGACAAAACGTTCTGAGTGATGTTATGCTAAAAAATGTCAAACTTTCCAATGGAAATGTCAGATTGCACCTGGCAACACTTAGTGTTGCCCTAGGCCAGAATATATATAGCAGCCCTCGTACTTCTTATGCGAGTTCGAAAAAGGTTGCGTTAAATGTTTAAGGGGGTATTCTGGTCTAGAAGCATGAATTTCGGGTAATTTTTAAAGTGTCGTAAAAACAAGGCAATTAATATTTTTACCATCCATTTTTTTGTTAGGTATTTGTTAATGTTAGAAGAGTACAGAAAAAAATTAAAAACTAAAAAAAAGTAAAAAATTTAAACATTTACCATACCCATGATTTCAACCCTCCTAGTTATCTGAAACCAAAAGATAAAATTATTAATCTAGAATAATGTCGCAATGGCCGGAACTACGGAAAAGTGGAAAAAAATTTTTTCACAAACTGGCGACTGCCTGAAAAAAAAAGATTTTTTGGATCATTTTTTCTGACTATTTCGAATTTTTTAAAAATAATAAAAATAAAAATTTGGAGATGGGCTAGTTCCAACCATAGACAAGCCTATAAAGAAGACTCTATAAAAATTTCAAGTAAATCGGTACAGTAGAACCTGAGAAATCGTGGGTATCATTCCGAAAAAGTCAGTTTTGAGAAAAACGCGTTTAAAGTTTCGCGTAATGTCTTTTTTTCGATTAGTTCCGGCCGAACCAGTTTGGATGCCGGGTCAGAAAAATGCCTATATCTCCGAAAACAATTTGAATTTTGAAAAATCCTCTTGTACGCATATTCTTGAATAGTTAAACTTTGAAAAGATAAAAAAATTTCTATACCAGAATACCCCCTTAACGCTTACATATTTACGCTAGCTTATCGGCGGAGATGTTCGAGCAGCAAGGGAAGCGGTGACAATCGGCGATCGTTTGTTAGTTTCTTTCGGCACAGCTCGGATTTTCTACCAGCAACACAATGTTGTGACGCTTTGTCGTCGTGTCAGTGCTTCGACACAATGACTCTTTGACAAAGCGTGAGCTTCGGCCATGCGAAAGATGCGTGCGACACTTGTTATTATGAATGTATGTACATATGTACATAAGTAGGTATGCATGTGGCTTGCATTTGCTTTCGCAAACATACAGACAAATGTGCCAAAGAAATAATATACATACTTATGTATATGCCATACAAATTCTATTGGTATATATGGAAATGATAACGAATATGCATACATATTTCATGAAGGTCCTCAATTTTCTTTGAAATGAAGTTCATTTGGCCCATCTTCACTTTGTAATAGTCGAAATAAAAATAAATAATATTTGAAATATTAATTTATTTAAAAATTTAAATATAAAATTAAAGAGAAATAAAACTAAATTTATTGAAGTGATTCTGTTTCGTCTTTACTATACATATTTTCATCAACTGAGGTTGAAGTTTCGTCCAAGACACCTTGCTATCCCCATTGCCAGCAAAACAGAAATTCTGAATGCTCCATATTAGAATTAGTGTCAGTTATATGTGAGTAAATTAATAGTGCAATGAGATAAAGTTTTTATTCTTCTCCTTCCTCTTCCTTTATAATCAAATACTTTGGTATATTATTTAACAATAATGGAATTAAAAATTGTGTCCCAAACTCGAGTTTGTTTATGAGTTTGATGTTTAAAATTATATAGTAAAAATAACAAATACTAAAATTTTAAAGTTAAAGAAGTGTAAGTGTATTTTCATACGTGGAAAGGTGTTGCTGGTATATATGAACATAAACATCGACTACAAATGAAAATATATTTCGATATTATTATCAACGGTTGATAAGAGTTCTAACAACAACATACATGTAAACATGAACTTGTAAACAATAACAATTTTATTTATATTTATAGAGAGAAGGACCGTGTGAGATACTAGCCTCAGTGAGCAAAGTGTCTTCTCATCAGATAACAGTATTTCATTATATCTTACTTACTAATGGTGTAGCTTTATTAATTCGAAATCTCCTTTATTCTCTCCTAAAATACGTTAATGTGTAGAACTTTCGTATGAAGCTATGCTGCTATTGTAAGAATTTGTAAGCTATTCGCTGAAAACTTTCATCAAAGAGAGAACTCAGTAATTAGAAACGCTC
>NC_052500.1:54320715-54344743 GCF_016617805.1 Bactrocera tryoni | reverse complement strand
GAAAGCTGCAGAGAAGCCGCTAAATGAGTAAAATGCCATCCAAAACATAATAATACTCCCACATTAGCTTGAGGAAGATTGGACCTCTCGGCAAAAGAGTCTCTGATACCCAATCAAACGCACTTCCCCGGGAGTCACAACACCTCAACGAGGGTTCAACCATAACCACCGCTGAACGCAGCTGACTATCGAAGCCAAATAGCAGACAAAAGAAAAATCAAATATTCCATAGAATAGTTGGGCACCATTTAAGCGGCAGGTCCTGACGGATTATGCCCATAACTCGTAAAAACTGGTAAACCAATGGTTCAAATGCTTGAAAATATATCAAGGCTAGCATTCAACTATTCAATCCCAAAGTTGAAAGAGAGAAGTACAGTTGTGTTCCTTCCAAACAGCAGAAGAACACAACGAGAATGCTAAGATTTAGACCCAAAGCCCTAACTCCTTTATGCTGAAGGTACCAGAAAGCAACAGATCTAACGTAAGAACAATAGCCAGAAGAAGTTATCGAAGTCCCAACATGCGTACATGAAGGGCCACGATCAACCGAAACCGCCATTCACGAAGTGATAAGTGTAACCGAAAATCACACACCACAAACAATACACCATGGCTTAATTTCTAGACATAGAGGGCGCCTTTCAACAACATAGAAGCAAATGCGATAATTAACTCTTCCACACACAGGCAGCAGACGACACTGTACACATTTACAAACGATGCTTGAGAATAGAATATTATAGCCAAACCGCGCTGTAACACAAACAAGTAATGTGAGTAGAGGGACGCCTCAAGGAGGCTCTCCTCTCCGCTTCTATCGATTATAGCGCTGAACGAAATACTACTCCAACTAAACGGTGGATAAGTGGAAATAATAGCGTATGCAGACGATATAGTGTTGTTGGTATCAGGCATGTTTCCCTAAACAGCCAGCGAGATTATGGAAAGAGCACTTCGAAGGTCTAACCTATGGGCTAAAAACAATAGACTAGGAGTTAACCCGAACAAAACAGGAACTTGATGCTATTCACTAGCAGAAACCAAAATACCTCAGTTTCAACTTCCGGTACTAAACGGTACAACACTCACTCTATCCCCCACAGCTAAATACTTGGGGGTGGAAGATTGACAATCAAACTGTCCTGGAAAATAAATATAGAAAAAGAATAAACAAAGCTTACATGGCCTACTATACTTGTAAGAAAATCGTCAACAGGAATTGGGGCCTTAAACCAAGTATAATCATATGGACGTATACGGCTGTCATAATACATATACTTACATATGGAGCTCTGGTGAGGTGGCCAGCGCTAAACAAACAATACAACATTAGAAAATTAAATGGAATACAAAGAGCAGCATGTGCGGGTGTTACGGGTGCAATCAAGTCAGGTCCGACTGATGCGCTCAATGTGGTCCTGCATCAACTACCAATCGACATTTTTATTCACAAGCACAAAGACAGCAGCTATTGCGGCGATAAGAATAAAAGAATTGGGAAGTTGGAATCAGCAGATTTACGGACATAGTGTAATTCTAAACAAGCTCACCACTAACAAATCAGACTACATTCTTCCAAAGCTGGATTTCAATAGACACTTCCAGGTGAGGATACGATCTAGACGAGAATGGAGAAGAGGTTCAATAGTAGAGGAAGATACCATCTCAGTTTATACCGACGTGTCCAAAATGGACTGCGGAGTAGTCACGGGGGTATTCTCCGCTGATCTAGGCATATCTCAAGCAGAAGTACTACACATAGAAAAAGCCTGCGAAGTTCTATTAGAAAACCACGGGAATATACATAAAGCAACTATATTTACGGATAACCAGGCGGCCCTCCTGGCATTGTCTTCACCCCTGACAAATTCCAGTATAGTTCACAACTGCAAGAGAGCAATTAAGCTCAATAAAATAGGAGCTTTCAACTCAACTTGAATCTGAGGCCACAGCTAACATTTCAAGCCCCCTAAAATCGATAAAAGAGCAGAGATCAGATAGTCAATGTCCCAACAAACCTTCAAACAGGTGGAAAAACATTAAAAAATGCGTCATAACTAAACAATTATGGCCAACATATGACAGTAAAAGAACCAATGACTTATTAAATAGGTCAAGAAAAAGTATTTACTACAACAGGGCACTGACCATTTGGGGAACATGCGTCCAAAATGGGTATGCCCTACAACGACATCTGCCGTGGCTGCGGAGTAACAGGGAACAAGGAAACAATCTTCCACTTTCTCTGCGAATGCCCCGCGCTAGCACAGATCCGACACAAAACACTCGGAATCCACCAAGCACCAAACCTTGAATGGATTTCCACCAAAAACATATCGGACATAAGAAGTTTCATCGATACCTCAAAATGGTTTGAGAGAGAAAGTGAAACGTAATAGCAGATATTCTACGAATAGTGTATCAAAATGGCACATCTAGTGCTAAGTGAGCCCGATAGGGCTGCACTCCTACTTACCTACCTACCTACAGATTTTAATGCTGACTTAACTGGAGATTCATAGCAGATTAACATAACAGATATGCAGAATTTCGTAGAGCAGTAGTCCAAGAAAACTTTTTTAAGCTTAGGAAATCTTTTCGGATTAGGAAAAGAGCTTTGATCCTACCAAAATTTCATACCAATGTCATACTGACATGTTTGCGAAGAAATCGATAATCGTTTACTTATCTATCTCGCCGAAATCAGAAATTGGACTTTTTTGCCGGAAAACTGATGAGTCATAAGTGATGTATTAATGGCTCTGATCTTTGAGACAAAGCACAGGTAAGACAATAATGTTTTGCAAAAGCCATCAAGATATATATTAGGTTGTCAAAAAAGTCTTGCGGTATTTTCGCTAGTTGCTATACCTTTTTGGAAAGCTCATTTCACGCGCTAACACGTGTTTGATTGGTTGTTGTTTCTTTTAAGTCGTTCGTGAGTTATAGCGTCGCAAACATGGAGCAAAATAAAGAGAAAATACGGCATATTTTACAGTACTACTAGGATAAAGGCAAAAATGCTTCTCAAGCCGCCAATAAAATTTGTGCAGTTTATGGACCCGATACAGTTTCCATTTCCACCGCACAATGATGGTTTCAACGTTTTCCTTCTGGTGTAGAGGTGGTCGAAGTTGCGCCACGCTCCGGAAGGCCTGTCGTCGAAAATTGCGATAAAAGCGTTGAATTGGTCGAAATAGACCGGCATAGTAGCAGCCGTCGCATCGGTCAAGAGCTGGGCATGAGTCATCAAAAATTTATTTCTATTTATAGAAAAAAGAAAAATTCTATAAAAATACCGCAAGAACCTAATACTAATATAATGACTAGTATTAACAGCGTCTTTGAAATAAACTATTATGTTTTTTTAATTAATCGAATTTTTTTGTTGTATGTTACTAGTTTAATGCTTATTTCGTTCATTCAATCTACGACAACTTTGTCTAGCGAATCTTTGTGAAAATACAGTGTCGTTTTAAAAGCTGAAAAGGGATCTTATTGAAGCATGTGATCCAAAACGATTTTCACTTTTCTTTCAAAGGTTGTTGGTGTATTTTTAAGTCCATTAATGGTCTTTAAAACTAAATACCAGGATGTTCATTAAGTTTAGTTGTTTGATAGGAAAAACACAATTTTTTGTTTCAAAATACACTTTGTTGCTCAGTATAATCGTTCAGGGAGATTAATACACTTACTTCAACGATCCTCCAATTTGTGGATCCCATCCCTGAAGTGAGAATACGGAAGGTCTGCAACAGCCGTTATGACCTCTTTATTTGATGAAAATCGCTTGATAGGCATAATTTTTTTTTAATTCTGGAAACAAATGGAAGTCGGTGGTGGCCAAGCCAGGTGAATTCGGTGTATGCTCCAACAATTCGAACTTTAATTCATGAATTTTGGCCATTGTCAAAATGCTCTTGTGACACGGCGCATAGTTCTGATGGATAAGGATTTTTCTCTTCTGCAAACCGGGTCTTTTTTCACGAATTTTTTCCTTCAACTGGTCCAAAAGGTTGCAATAATATATGTAATTAATTGTTTTATTAGTTTGCTAGTCATCCACAAACGAAATTCCTCTCGCATTCCAAAAAATTGATACCATATACTCCTTGACCGATTTCCGGACACGAGTTCGTTTCGAAGCCGAACAACCAAGTTCGCACCACTCTTTAGCCTCTTGTTTTGATTCAAAATCATGGTGATAGACCCAAGTCTCTTTCATAGTGCTGAAGGGACGCACAAAATCCACTTTATCGTTTTTAAAACGTCCCAAATATTGCTGAGAAAGTCACTTTCGAATGTGTTTCTGTTCACACCGCTTTCTAAAACTCAAAATTTTTCCTAAAATATGTAGAGCCTCTACTAAATCTCTCTCAGTCAATCGACGTTCTTACAAAACTATATCCTGTACTTTGGTTATGATTTCTGGTGTTGATGCGCTTTTTGGACGTCCTTCGCTTGGATTGTCTTCAAGCCTTGTACGACCGCGTTTAAATTCAGTGCACATATTTCTACTTTTCTAATTGTAGGTGAACAATCATTATACACTTTTAACATTCGTTCGTGAATTTCTTCTAATGATATACCTTTCCAAATAAGAATCTTCTCACTGCACAATATTCAATTTTTTTCCATTGTAAATAAATACCCTGACACGGCAACACCAAATGGCTTGTAAATAAAGAATGAATTAACAGAATGAAATGAAACTTCACACACGTTCATATGAAGAGTGTACCAATAAACCAAAAAAAAATGTTTGGCTACTAAGAACGCCCTCTTTTAACGAATGAGAAAACTTATTGAACAACCTGTATATCTATTTATTTAGGAAAATTTCACATTATGTCCATTGTATACACCTACCTTACTTTTCACGAATTTCATCAGTATTTTGAAGATGATATCTATGCTCGGAGCATCTAAGTTTGAAGCCTTTCAGGAGCTATGATTTACTTACCAAGTAAGAAATTAAAACTACAAATAATTTACATTGCATTTAAGTTTTTTTTTTTTTTTAATTTTAATTATTCTGTAACGGTCTAGGCTAGACATACAGATATTTTACCTTTGCGAATTTCGCGCTCCAACCTTATTGCCACTACCTGAGCCGTTAAAATTCCCTTGCTCCTGTGTTTTGGTTTACGTACGCCATGATAATCTAAGCGTAAGATTTTTTTCTAAGCACATATTGTGGATGACACCGCCAATTCTTCAAAATTCATTCATACGCCATGCTCCTCACGTCTGGGGATGAAACCACAACGGATATAATTGGTCACCTTCTAACGACTAAAATCATCGTGGAAAATACCTTTCATTCCAAAATTGTAAAAGACAGAGACAAAGTTGGGATATTTGAAAATGGAAATTTAATAAGGCTTACAAAAATTTGGTAACTATTTCTTCAATAACATAAAGAGAAGAAAACCAACTAGTTGGTAACCTTATTCATGGCAATTTAAAGAAGAATATGCTCATGTTAAATGCATATACCTTTAGTAATTTATACTTATGCCCGGTTTCACAGTCCATACTTATGTTGTACTTAAGATAAAACAGGAAAATATTGTTTTACAGTTCATACTTATGTAATGCTTAAGTACTGAAAAGGGGAGGCTTAAGCAGTGCTTAAATAACAGCTGATTTTTGTTTTGAATTTGCTTTGAATTTTCAGCGACATCTTTCGTAGCGTAGGGCAAGTGTCCGTTCGTTTGCACTCAATAACAGCTTATATCTACTTTTCCTTCAGTTCCCGTAGGTGCTCCGACTCGCTAGAGATGAAATTTGGGGTTCTTTTGTTGTCTTCATCAATTTTTGATATAATTTTCCTCGCAAATTTATGTATTGTCTGTTATAATTTAAATATTTCAAACATATTTTTATGAATGACATTTGCAAAACATATGTTGCCCACAACGTTGGCATATATCAAAATAAAATTTTATTGAAATTGAGCATTGACTGTGAAACGCAAACGACCACTCAGTTTGCAACAATACTTAGCTAAGATTTTATTTAGGCACAACTTAAGTATGGACTGTGAAACCGGGCATTATAATAACAGAAAATTTCTCAGCTTGCTGATAAACCGATAGTAAGAATACTTTTACTTACTATGAAATGACGATCAGATAAGAACTTAGCCTCACAACACGAATGCTCGGCTGTCGAAAACATTTATTCTTATCTCACTTTTTAATTATAAGGAGTATTCGAGAAAAAAAATTATCTCTAACTATGTACATGTACTATGTATATAACGGTGTTTTCAATAAGAGCGCTACAGAAGTTTTTTTTACGAAAACGGTTTGGGATATCAATGAAATTTTTTATTCCTGGAAAGTACATTCGATGCCATTATGAAGAAGTCCAGACGCTGAACCCAATTTTCTAATTCTTTTCAAGCATAAATCGATCGATACTGCCGCAATTTCACTTTCGATATTCGTACGAAGTTCATCAATTGTCACTGGCTTATTGGCATAGACCATAGACTTGACGTAGCTCCATAGGAAAAAGTCTAACAGCGTCAAATCGTATGACCGAGGGGGTTGTTTCAAGTTGTTGCTTAGCTCAATTTACGAATATAGGACGATCCTGGTGGTAAAACGGCTTCAATTCTTGCGTCAATTTGATCTTGTAAGAATGTAGCCCAAGATTTTTTCTCAAAATTCACCACAACGACGTCACAGAGATGTTCAACGTTTCAGAACGACGACGTGCGGGAGACTGATTTGAGTCTTCCTCACTTGACGCGCTAGCGACAGCATAATTTTCGACACTACGGGCACTCTTTTGTCTTACTGGCACGGGAACATTTTGTGCTGTGCCTGTGGATTCAAATTTTTCCACTGGACGCTCAATTGTTCATCTGACAGGACGATTATGACAACCATAAGTTAGACGTAGCGCTCTTAAAATTGAGGCACTGACTCCGAATTTCGGTAGAATTTCTTGATAAAATGGCAAACCTTATAGAAGAGAAAGGTCAAAATATCGGGAAAAATTTGACGTCGTTTTCTGTCCCTATCAGTCTACTTTTAAAGCGTCTCTATTGAAAAACCAGATGCTTGTATTTGCTTATGTAGCTATACAGGTATCTTCTGCGACTATTCCAATGCTAAATATTTCTAAATTTATTTACTATTTAAAGTCCCATGATCCTAAATCGCCAATATATAATGACAGACATATGATGGGACAACTAAAACTTCTAAAGAAATTCTGATGTCTTGAAATATAAGACTTTGTAACCATATACTATATATTTAATTGTGTCTAAGTGAAATTCACCTCGTTTATAGTAATTTATTAATAGTCCTCGTCAAAATTCCTTTAGTAGGTAAAACAAAGTGGTTCATTTTTTTTCCAAAGATATGACTTAATTTAATTAGAAAAGTAGTTCCATTTAAAAGAAAACACTTTGAGAACAATTTCAACTAAGTATATTGTGATTGCACTTATACTCATAGGAATCATTACAAAATTGATCATTCATATTTCAACGAACCCTGAACGTATATAAACTACTTGTATGAAACTTTCACGGCTAAGATAAGCCATTATTATGGCCTAAAATGTATTATATACATTTCATATGTACATATATTCGATGTAAACTCCAGTATAAATCAGTTCACTGCAAGCCATAAACATTGTTTTGCCAATAACGACCGCATGTCACACAACACAATGGCCTATTATGAGGACTCAGTTTCCTTGTACACCCAAACTTCCAGCGCACGCAGTCAACCGAGAGCAAACACAAAAATATATTTGTACATATAAATATATTAATTTATCCCATCCTCTGATCAATATGGGGTGTATAATGACTTCCGTCTTTCCACCTATATTTAAACCACTCAGGTAGGTAAGAAATGGTTAATATTTTAAGGAAACTAAATTTTTCTCAAAATTATGAAGTTTAGCGCTGAATGGAATTGGTTTATACCTTGGTCTAAGCCTCATATCCTTAATATAATGAATTACTATCCTCTGATTGATTTCGTTTGAAGAGGTTTAAAATATAATTTAGCTGAAATATAGCAAAGAAGCTAAGTCTAATATGTTGATAAGATCAATATAATTCAATAATTTAAAATAAGGTTTTGATAGCTTCTGAAATACTTTCGTCGGCTTTGATTACTGCCAGAGTATTAAATGTTCGGTTAAATCCGAACTTATCCCTTTCTTATTTGTTATTTGGTATTTTTACAGAAATGAACAAATACAGAAATGCAAAATGGTACCAAATGCAAATCGTTATGCGCACACAAGAAAAGTGGTGGAAACCTAAGAAAGAAGAAGAAAAAAAACATAAAAACGTAATCAATTAAGAAAGGCTATGTTACATTTTATATTATCGCATCTTGCCAGGATCAAAGCCAAGTGTATCAGGTTTGTATCTTATATGGGTTCGAGATTCACCGTTATTTGAATATTAGAAATAACTTACAAATTTGACGATAAATGCCGGTATAAAGACAAATAAAAGTTCGTTAATATTTCAATTAGGTATATGAGGAGAAATTATTAATCAGATTCAACCGATTTTGAAAAAGGGGCATACTTTTTTTATAAAATGATTCTCTCCGAATTGACTGATATTTTCGATAAGAAGTTCAAAATAGTCTGTTATATAAAATGACTCTTATAAAATCAGGTTTAAAAATTCGAATCGGTATTATTGTAATACAACAAAGAAGTTTTTTTTTTAATTATCCTTATCATCAACGCTCAACAGTTTGTATAGTCCACTAAGCACCACGGTAACATTAGTACTTAATGCCATTTTGCACATAGGACCCGACGAAATAGCCGAAAGGAGTTTGGCTGACAAAATCACAGCGTCATCGAACCAAGCTCTGATGGTCTTTTCTCTTTTTTTGCCAACAAACCTTAAGGATCCTTTACGGCAAAGGGGCAGTATTACTATAACCACCTCCCTATTGGTTCAATCCCGTCGAAACATAAAGTTTCCACTTAAATGACGGCTTGCAACTTAAACAGGGATTAAATACTTACGTAATGTCGGAATATTTAATGAAAATACAGAGGATTACGATACTGAACAGAACTGTGTGTACTAGTGTTTTTAAGAATCAACAAAACGAATAGAATAGAGTTTTATTTCCCAAACTGTAAACTATTAAACACACTGAAAAGGGAATAGGTAATACTGAAATCCTTATGAGTTCCCAAGGTAATTTATGATCGGAGCCGAAAACAAGTGTGATAGTAAGATGTTTTCTTGCCTCACTTTTGCAAACTAAAGACAAAAACACCGTGACACACATGAGTCTTCAAACATCTAGGTGAGCTAATTAATTCCCATATACGGATGTGCTAATTGAAGAGATCTTTGTGATGCTTGAGTTACAATTATAGAAGTTTACCTCACCTCAGGGATTAACTGTGAAATCTTTTCTTTCATGACCTAAGTGATAATATTCTCTTAGTGATCTTAAGCTAAAAAATTTAGGGAAGAAACTTATTCAGCAACCCGCATAGCGATGGTGTGAAGGAGTACTTTTTGTCTTTGTAGGTTTTTGGGAATCACGTAAGAAATATTAACTTAGACTGGAATTGGATACGAATGCAAAGCTGCAATATCGAAGGTATGCAAATTAATTATTCGTTTTTTGTTTTGTGTTTCGTGGGCAACTTCTTAAATACAATATTTTGCTTAAGCCTAGATACAAATATTAAACTTACATTCTAGGAAGTATATATATGTACAATCCACTTGAGATAGACCATATGTTAGGAATGGAAAGATTCATCTTACAATCTATGAATTACATATTGGGACCACTTAAGGCGGACCGTGTTAGCAAAGTACAATGTTTCAATACGGACCATATGGGCCGTAAGTGTCATGTTAAAAGATATGTTTATGTAATATGAACTGGTGATACTAACTTACATTTGTTCATCCAAGGAAAATATGTATGCGCGTATAAGAAGCTCGTGTTAGCATTTAAGTAGTCGTTACTGGCTGACGATAGGAATTTTATTGCGTTTTGATGTGCAGTAAAATGGCGGTGTTTTTATAGCTTCATATTGATGTGAGCTTTTGAACTTAATTTATTTGCTAAGAACGTTTTCTTTATTTTATTTATCAGTATATATATGTAGTTGCGTGAATGTGTGTGAGATGCGTAAAGAGTCTTAATTAATGTCATCGATCAAGTGGGGCGAGTTTAACGCATTTGGTTTGCCTTCCCAATGGCTTCAAAGGAAACAATGTTCAAATGGTTCCAAATGGTTTATTTCTAAATAACATTGTTTAAGAATAGGCATTTATAAATAATTACATTAGTGATTATTACTTACCGCAGTATGTCCTTCCACTTTCCTGGCTGATCGATGAATAAGCTCAAACACGATATGCAGTGGCATATACGCACAAAGGCACTAGCATTTACCGTGCAGATCAGCACAGTTAGGATAGGAGATAAACCAACTGCAGCTTACAAACAACAAGTAAATAAGCCCAAATAACTAATTAGAGCTTGCGTTACCTTCTTCTGCTGATGCGAAAAAGGGGAAATGACAAATATACAAATTGCACAAACAAGTAGGCAGAAGCTTTACAGTTGGAATTATGTATTTAATATGTAGTTCGCGACAAATTAAAGAGAAATGAAAATGAAACATTCAACTGTAAAATAAACATAGAAATTAAATATTAACATAAGTATTTATATATGTATAGGGCAAGGGTTGCCAACAATTAACATTTATCATTGCATATTCACATTTCATCAATTCCTCTCCAGCGTAATATGTCAAAGAGAATGCAATGTTATTCGAAAATATTGTGTTGTCTGTATGTGGCCGTGTGTATCTTTGCATGTGCACAATGAATGAAAAAATTTTCGTATGCAGGCCAATAAAGGGAAAATTTAAGCAACAACAAAATGCGCACCAAATGCAAACACACAGAGATAGGACAAAGAGATAACGGTAAAATATACAGGTACAGCAGCAGTGAAAATTATGAATAAAGTGGAAAAATTTAAAGAAGAATAAGTAGAGTAGCAGAGCAAAGTATGGAAAAACATAGGTGAACAATTAAATAGTTTTAGTGTGTGAGTGCTGTATGTCAGTGTGTGTGTGTGTTCTTTCATTTCAGCATCGCTAAAGTGCATCATATTTTCGTGTATTCTTTTCATTTTAGTGGGTGAAAGCGGAAATGCAAGCATGTGCATGTGTTGGGCAAGTGTTTGTATCGATGTATGTATATGTTAGTGCATTTTATTTTTTAGCAAGCTTGGAAAAAAATACATTTTTATAGCTAATTGAAATAACGTGAAGTTCAAATGCGAAAATGTTTTTTACGAGTTGCGAATTATTCAGTGGAAATTGAAAAAATCTGTTATTGTGAGTAGCTTGCAAATTCATTTTTATATTATAATTTGTATTCCACATTTTTTTATGATTTAATTTTTTTAATTTTCGATATTTGACATGTGCAATTATTATTGACTTTTATGGTGTATCGTATGCTGAAAGTTCTTTAAATTAATTGTTATTAAAATGTGCATATGATAAATCGGCGCTAAAATGTGGTGTTCAAAAATAGTCAATACCTTTTGAAATATTTTCAAAAGCTTTCATGAAGCTTTTTAGGTATATAGTTTTTACTCGATTTTAATCATTGATGAAATAAGCCACAAATAAATTAATGAAAATTATTTGTAGATTAATCCAATTACAAGTTAAAATTTAACGCCTTCCAAGTTTCTAAACCTCTGGCCACCACTCTCCGAATATATGCTCAAATTAAGTTATATTAAACATAAGTTATTTCGCAAGAACTTTTCCGAATTTGTAAAACCAACAGCAATTAAATTCGGTGATTTATAACGAGCAGTGTTTATCACTTGCGGGTTTGATTGTATTTTTTCATAGTTTGTTCCGCATTGTTCTACATACAATATTCAAAATTTACCAAAACTCATATGGAGCTAGGCGCAAACATTTCATCATTTTACGGTTTTTCATTAACTCCTCCAGACAAATTAAAACTAGTCTGGTGAAATTCCTGAATTTGCTGCCACCCGACATGGGCAGCAAATCGAAACACCACTGGCAGTGTTATCAACGAAAATTTCGCCGCATCAACTGCAACCTCAACTTCAACTTTAACTCACCCAAAACTATCACCTCCACCGTCCGTTGCGCCATGTAGTTGTGCTTTTTGCGGACTATGCAATTGTAGGTTCCCCCTTATCGGCGGTGCGTTGCACATTCTCGATAAGTAGGGTGCCGTTTTGAACGCGCTGTCATATATTCGTTAGCAATCTGACGCCATCTTCAATGGAAATGTGCACGTACATGTGTGAGTGAGTGGCGTAATGAAAGCAAAAAATTACTGCATTTTTTGATTTTAATGTAGCATTAGGGTAGTTTTTTTCTTTGAAAACTTTCCTATAATTGTCGAGTGGCATAAATTATAAAGATCGACATACACAAATAATAACTCTGAGGGAAAGTCATAACAGTTACACTAGTTTTATAAGATATTACGAGTCATTACTAGTTGGTTTCTGGAGAGTGGAACACCTCAAAAGCTTCTAGTTCGAAAATATCTGATAATTGCCGAAGGAAAGCTTTCAGATAATATCCTTAAAGTTTTAAGGGGTGTGTTTTTAGACATGTGGTTTTTAAGAAGAAATAAAGCGCATATAAAGATAAGGGTATGGCACTACGTTTTTAAAATCATTTCGGGCAAGTGACCACCGTGGTTGGCTGATATGAATTCAGAAAGTCGAGATTAATTAGAAGTATTTATCGTTACTATACAGATATGGGTTGGGCACTACGATTTGAAAATGATTTCGAGATGACTAATTTTCGACCACTACTTGGAGCAATTAGGGCCGTATGTCAGCAATAACGCGCTGAAAAGGTCATTAGTAATAGCTCCATAGCTTTCTCCCTGTAATTTTATGGCAGGATTCATTTTTGAAGAAATCTGGAGCTATTAATCTCTATACTTATAAGAACAATCGACCCTTTTAACCCTTGTGACAGATGGAATTACAACAGCGTATCCGTAAATGCAGCGAGTTGTCGAGATTTCAAAAAATTTGCTGGTCCCCTTCTAAACGAACTGTTTTAGATTGCGATATTAGCTTAACTTAACTAGAGCTTAACTTCTAAATTTTAAACTTCGTTGCGAAAAACGAACGGTAGGGAATGAGGCAATGCGTGGAATGTGAGTAGATCTCAAAAGAGGTAGTTCCTTTGGCATTTCGGGAAAAGTTTAAGCCGGCTGCCGAGTGATTATCTATATAGATGACGAAGCTCTCATGGTTGAGAGAATCGTATATGAGTTAATTCAGGGGTACCTTAACATCTTCCGCGGCTGGACTATTAAAAAGGTCTCTACTAAATACTAGCGAAAACTAGTTTTATCCTCTAGGAACGGAGACATATCTGTGTAAATTGCACTACCATAAAAGTAACGAGAATATTTAGTGAACAATATATTATCACGAACGAATTATTCCCTGTTAGTTAAAAAAATACACATCTACAATCAATGGATGGAATTTATCTCCGGCTTGTTAACAGAGTTTACTAACTAGGGTTCAACCTAGAAAAGCGCTTATAGAAACCTAATATCGAAGAATGCTCAAGGAAGGCATCGGTTGCCTATACTGCTGAAGAGAAGCCATTGGTAAAAAGTGGAGGTTCTCACCAAATCATAGTCATGCCTATAAATTCTTATGCAGCTTTTGTTTGGGTGTAAAGGAGTAAAATGTCGAAAACTTTCCAGTAACTTCCGTTGAGGCTTCCTGATAACTGCAGGATCTTTCAAGCAGAGGTGGCCGGAGCATTACATCTACTGTTCCGGAGCCTAACTTCCTTAGCGCATTAACTATCCAAACCAATTATAGGGTCTTAGTCTTGACTTAGCTGTCCATAGCTTGAAATATGGAGAAGAGATGTCTAAACCCCTTTATAATGCTATCGGGTTACAATGCGATTAGACAAGTTTGGATGAAACTGCAACGCTGATGAGCTTGCTAGTGCAAGTATTTCAGAGTCACTACAATACAAAGATGTCTGATGATGAAAATATGTAACTGCTTCGAACAAATTGAAACATAATAAATTTCGCAATTCCCTCTCGAATGTTGCACATTTGCGAGATCAATGCTAAAACGCCGCCTATCTCATATATTTAGATATAATGGAACTCAAGTAAAGCAGCTTAGCAGATATGAGACAAGTTCAAGGCGCTTAGTCAATAGCTGATATCTAATTATATGAGGTTTTCATCTGGATATGCTAAGGACTTTACATATGAATCTGCCAGTTTAGCTTAGCCTAACCCATAAGAATAAAGACGGCGGCAATAGACCAAACAAGCTC
Organism: Bactrocera tryoni; assembly: GCF_016617805.1. NCBI lineage: Eukaryota > Metazoa > Arthropoda > Insecta > Diptera > Tephritidae > Bactrocera > Bactrocera tryoni. The sequence goes on along the minus strand of NC_052500.1, from coordinate 54,330,343 downwards.
TGATTAAGTTTGAAGATGGCTTCCGCATGTACTTCTGATTTTCTATGTATACACGTGTGAATATTTGTTTTAATTTTATTTAAAGATTACCCCAATGTGAGCAGATGCGTTCCAACTAAACTAAAGCCCCAAAAGCATCACTTGCCACATGCTGCTTGCCATATTCGTACCCTATACAATATGCAATAAGCTGGTTGAGCGGAAATGCTCGCAGAAGGAGAATTTCATTCATCTTCACATTGAAACCCACCGACGATAAAAACGCTGAGCTGTCAGCAAAGTTCATGCAAATGCTATGTGCATATTTGTATGTATGTGCGCTTGCAAATTAATAAATATGAAATCGTACATGCACGCTTACCTTTGTCTATGATGATGCTGTCGATTGGATATCCTGCCACAAGGAATTTGAGAAAAAAGGTCTTTCCCGCCACTGCAGATAGTTTCGGCATCATGCGCACATAGGGCATACCTGTGAGTCAGAAAAAAAATTTATGTATATTTGAATAACCTTGCAGGTGTGTAAAAAAGTTAAGCAAACAAATAAAAAATAAGAATTTCAGCGAAAAGCGCGATGTTCATTTCGACAAAATTTTAAAATACTTTAAAGCATCCTGTCCATCCATCAGTCTAGGGGTGTCCTACGTGTTTTATTAATATTTTTATGTATGAATATTTGTATTTGTATTAGCTCCACTCAGCGTAGATGTTTAATCGTGCCGAATGCGATGCTTCACCAGCCCGCGATATTGCTTTGCACTCATATTCTCCACCATCCTCTGGCTTTACCGCAGATATGTTGACTTGGCCTATAACATCACTAAACATTGTGACATATTGTCCAATCATGAGACAGTCATTCTGTAGGGAAGTGCCAAGTGTAGTGTTAAAGGTTTTAAAGCTTGCTTTAGTGTAAAAAAGCAAATGTTGACCCAATATTACTAAATTATTATTTGCGAAGTGAATAAGGTAACAAAAAAAGACACAAAATATCCTGAATAAAATTTTACAATATTATATACTATAATATTGAAAATGATTTAAATGCGAGAAATTATTTTAATTTAGATGGTTGAATTGTACCAAATAAGTGCCTAAATCGCTAGAAGGATACAGGTATACTAGGGGTGGTCCATGTAGAGGTAATTATTTCAATAGCCTTGTATTTACAGATCACGCGTGATTCGTCTCCAGTTGCATGTTATTTTTGTCCAGTATTTTTTGTCATTTCATCAAGGAAGGACTTACGCCTGAGCAACGTTTACCAATCTTTCAACTTTATTTGAAAATTCACGTTCTGTAATGAATGTGTTTCGTGTGCTTCGCTCAACTTATGGTCAACATAATCGGTCTACTGAGCGTACTATTAGCAACAGCATCACCCATCTTGAGGCCCAGCATTCGTTATTGGTTAATATTCGACCGTATAGACCAATTCCAGCACGGAGTGAAGAAAAATAAGCAGCCGTAACATTTTACGTCTACTGAACTGAACTGAAGCCGCTCGATCTTCCTAAGCGACGTCGCTTCGAACTATAAGCTCATGAAAAGTTCCAAAAATATTCGATGTTTTCAAAACAAATTTTATTTAGCGATTATACCCATTTCTGGCCCAATAAGCAAAATTGCAGCATTTGGGACGAATACAAACCTGAAGAGTTTCAAGAGCTGGCATTTCATCTTGAAAAAACAACGGTTTGGTGTGGTTTGTGAGCCGGTGGAATCATCGCTCCATATGCGGCTGAGTTCTTATCCGTCAATGGTGACCGTTATCGCGACATGAAAACCAATTATCTGACATCTACAATTGAATTGAAGGGAAGTCGATAAAAATTCAGCAGTCCCGAATTCTTCTAAAAGCATTTATTTTCGGTATAATTCATTTAATTCATTCGTTGCAAGTTTTATCACATTTGACGCAGAAAAAGCAGAGCATGTTTGTTAGAGATGGCAATTATAAGCTATCAACACTGTAGTAAACTACATATACTGCATCGTTGTCCATACACTATGATAATCCACCTGATTTCTCTCTTCGGAAGCTGCTTCAGAAGCTGTTTTTTGACTGTCAACTGCGACTTGTGAGTACAACACGAGTATACGTTCACTTGTTAACTTGAAGAGAAGATACATTCCCTTATCTACGTTATATGTATATGTGATTTGTATATAACAAGCTGACATTTAACTGTCGAATTCTTAAAGTGTTTAGTTATAAGAAAAGTCTGTCTAAAGCCAACTATTTTCGATAATTCCTGTTTTTATATAGTTTTTACATCAACATAATATGCATATACTCACACACGCCGTCAATGAACGCCACAAGTTCAATATTAAACAAGCTTGCTTTCTCCTGAAATTTTTTTGCAAGAATTTGAATCCCCATGTATCTAATTCTTGTTCTCAAACAAATATAGCGTATTATAAAATATTCAAAGCCATGCTTAGGGTTTAAATTAGTTTGTGTTGTGTTGACGGCATATATCTTAACTGATATGTGCAATATGACTAAAACTAAAATGGAACAACAACAAAATTGATTGAACTTTCCAGTTGTAGTTTTCAAGTTGCTGCAACCACTTTTGCTGCCGCAATGCAAAAGGGCATTAACGCAAAGCACCAACGCAACATAGCAGCGCAACTAACGCAGCCGGCAAGAGGAAACGAGACGGCCAAACATATGTCTTAATACTCCAACAGACTAGAAGCTTGTGGGGCATACATTTTATGGTAGATGCATTGGAGACTTCAAATGCGCAGAACTCTGATGATAACTTTAATTTGCGTATCCTATCGTGCATAACATCAAAATACGATTTATGCAAAATACGCGCTTGTCGCTTGGCTCAGTAGCCACCAGCAACTACAGCAACAACGAAACTGTCAACATTTATAATCTACAGCATTAACAAGTAAGGAAGAGCTACGTTCGGGTGCAACCGAACATTTTATACACATGCAACTTTCAAGGACCAAGAGAGGTGCAAAACGGCAACCAGAGGATCAGAATCCAATATATGCATATATACAAGTACATATAACTCTTACACTGATCGACATATTCATAACTAAAAACAATATTCATACATCTGTGTATTATTAGTATGTGGGTATAGACCCGATTTATCTAATTTTGCAGTTTAAACTGTTATCATTAAAACATGACCTCTTATATTCATTGAGTTAACTCACATGGTACTGATATATGTGCTGCAAAGTCATCTGGAAGTTCAAAAACCGTTGTGTTAGGTATATGGGAACTAAGGGAAGTATTGAGACGATTCAACTCATTTTCGACACACAAATATTGGGCAGTCGAAAAAGTGTTTTCGTATTTTGTCAATAGATGTCGTTGGAGTCCATATACATACCAAACACATTGTATCATACCATATAGTGTTGGAAAGGTCAAAAACATGTGTTCCCTGAAATTCAAAGTCAACTATATGTACTGGGGTTCAATTATTCGGTATCTAGTGGCTTGAATAGTTTTAGTTAAATTTGGTCATAAGATGGCAAACGCTAAAGGCATTATTCGTGTTATGTGACATTATATACTATATGCTATGAAAGGAAAGGGTCGGATGGAATTTAATATTGTGCTATATATAGTAAGCGGTCTTGATTGCAGTCCGATTTCGCCCATTTTCGCACTGTAAAATTAGCATATTAAAAGGATAGGTATCGAATTTCATTGAAATCGGTCCAACGAGTCCCGAGATATGTTATTTCACCTAACAGTGGGCGGCGCCATGCCCGTCGTCAAATTTTTACACCGTTTCGTATAAAGCCATATCATACCATCTTGGGCGTAAATTTTAAAGACTCTGGCATGTTTAGGTATTAATTTATCGCGCTTTAACTTTACCGTTATTTGGGGAGTATCAGCCGATTTCACCCATTTTCACACTGTCGGTAATTGTTCTTATAAGAACTGTCCTGAATTTAGCTTTGCAGCTCTGGTGGTCTAGTAGATATGTTTCTTAAGCCTGTTAGAGGGCGGCGCCATGCCCACTTTTTCAAAATTTGAAGCCCACAGTTTACAGTCCTATATCTAGTTTTTGTGCTTAGTTATGGCACTTTATAAGTTCTTCTTTAATGGCGCTTGGGGACGTTGTACTCGTCCGATTACGCCTATCTACGAACTCTGCCACACCTTTTTGCCAAAAAATATGTGAAACAACCTTTATTAAGATGGCTTGACTTTTAGTAACGAACGGACGGAGGAACAGACAGACAGTCATTCGGATTTCAATGCTTTTCATCGTCGTGATCATTTGCTGCTTAGTTCTAGGTGATAAGTTCGTGCTTTTACTTTTCTTGGGCCTTAATGATCGTAAAAAATGATTTTCACTGGTCGTTCTTATTTTCCAATGATGCCAGCAGAATCCAACACTTTTAATCGTCAATTCTTAAGCACCAATTTGTCGCGTTCTCGACACTCTTTGAATCATTTATACCGATACAAAATACTTGCCCGCGACAAAGAATTGTCACTTAACGTCTTTTCCATCATTCTGAAAGCTTTGGCACCAGAAATTAGATTAAAATGATTAATGGAATTTCTTCTTAGCGCCGAATGCACTTTATGTACTTCGGAAAGACAAGCGTATACCAAACGCTAATTAGTAATGTCATGTAATATTTGACACATACTGAAGACGAAATAGAAAAATATTTCCACGAATGGGATTTCGGGCGAAATTTAAATTAAAAAGTATTACTATTTCTTGCCCACAGTACCATTCTTACATAGGTGCAATTCTTATAGCCTAAAATTGTATACAAATATTGCTATAGTGATGCGGTCTAAACAATTTCTTTGGAAATTGCACCATTTCTTTAGACAATAGGTCATAGCAAATTTTGTGAAGGTATCTCTTTTGTAGGTGTTACAAACCTCGTGGCAAACTTAAAATACCATGCTCACGGTATAAAAAAAAAGAAAGCTGACTGATGAAGAAAACCAAAATCGTGCACCAGTACCAGAGTTTTTAACTTCATAGTCCTAATTTTGGAGTAACGTATGCGGTAAGTCTACAGGACATCTACCAGCACTGGAATATACAGTTTAGATGGCTTACATTTTGTTGTTCTCTTAGAAGCTTCAGTCAAAACACCGTCTTTTGAGACTATACTATACAATGAAATTCGAAATAAAATATTTCATGCATTTCTTTGTTGCACCACATCACCACTAGTGTGTGTAACATACCAACAGTGGTTTCTTATGCTTTTAACATAACACTTGTCCATCACGGGTAGAAAAGTTCACTTTACTGTAAAACTGTGTGTGTATGTAAGCGCTAGTGTGTTGATGCAACACTACTACGTCCTCTTCAATACGTCATATTCAAAGTTGCTGGTGACAGCAATCACGCGTTAATGCCTCACTATGCAGATATACTTCTTTATGCATACGAGTACTATCTATAAGTAAAGGGTGTTTTTTAGACTTTTGATTTTCCTGATATTTCAGCTTTGTTTTTTAAAAATGATTTGCGAAATGTGACTTCCGCGGCTGACTCGAATAAATTGCTGTCGAGAGACCCGATTTCCGACCCCTTTTAGCATTAGTGAAGTCAACCGTCCCGAGCTACACTACCAAAAAGTTTTCTTCAAAGAATAGATTATTTCAATTTAACCAAAAGTCAACCAGCTCCACAGCCTTCAATTCAGGCACGAAAAAGTCATTAATCTTGGTAATTTATAAAGAAATTAGGACCAAAGATTCCCTCTAACCATAGATGGTGACTTTTAGAATGTACACCACTCCACTCTCTCCAAATGCGACAAGTTTGTTTATTAACATACCCGTTCAATCAAAAGTGAGCTTCATCGCCTAAAAAGCGTTTTGGTAAATATCGGGATCGGTGGCCAGTTTTTTTTGGATTCACCGAATTTGCGACGCGGTTGATGTTCGTTCGACTTCAATTCTTGTAGCGTCTTTGGCGTATTGCGCATTATCCACTCGAGTAAAACATTAAAAAGCTTACCCGTTAAGGACGCCGCTGCAGCCATGGATTCAGATATGCGATTTCACCGATGGAAAAATTGAATTCGAAATATGAAGACGATTGGCGAAGTGGCAATAAAATGTTTTCCTCGTCTTCAGTGGTGCAAAGGCCGGTATCAGCTGAACAATCAGGTTAATAATGTTTCTCTATTTTTCCTGTTTTAATCTTGTTAATGAACTGTTTTTGCAAAATCGATGAGACCATCAGTAAACTTTACACTTTCCTCCTTTCAAGTTGTGAGGATGTACCACGTTATATTTAATTGTGGTTTAAAATGCAACCCTAAAGTCATAGGTGTATACAGCTAATAACTGAAACGGAAACTTAACTGCATATATTTTTCTTAAGTTGAGCCAGCGTTTGTCATTCATGGTCCGATAAATACGAATGTATTAGTTATGCATAATAATTTAGGTTGTCATGCTCATCATCTGGTGGCAGAAATCCATCCGGTATCAGCCAATTTTCGGTGTTGATTGCCACTGGCGCGTTTCCGGAAACTGGCCGACGGTCCTAGTTGTATCGGCTTTGCTCGATGAATTTGTAAATTGGTTGCGGTGCCACCTCTGCAAAGAAATTATGTACATCCAGTTAAGTAATATAATCACAAATATTGAAACCATAAAGACGCAACACTTAATGAACCTGAAACACTTATTAGATCCACGTTTCCTAAAAGTTAAGAAGACATTTTGCATTACTATGGAAAGCTGGGTGTACGATTTTCCATAATTAGGTTCAAGTGAGATTAGGTCCACTTATAAAAAGATTATAGGCGCATGGAGTGTGCTTAGAATATGCTGTAAGAGTTTACACCAAAGAAGTATTTTCCAAAGGACTACGAGCATCTTCTCAAAACTTTTCTGCGGTATTGCGGGCTTCTAACTAGTGGAGGTTCGTCACTGAGAGAGATTTGCGAATGTATAAACTACGTGGTTCACAAGGAGAGCAGAAATGTAGAAGTAGGAATCAATCCATCGAAACATTCTACAAGAAAATGCCATGCCGTTGCTAGGTTTCTACATCATTTTCCTATTAATCTTTCAATTATCTTTTTGACCCATCCCTTTTGAATACTGCGCTCACAATTTAAAAAACCTTAATTACAGTTGTGAAATAAAATCAAGTAATTGCCATAATTAGCATTCTACTCAGCTCCTAGTCGCAATTCTGCTGTGGCTTGGGCCGACTCCAAATCATTTTTCACAGTACACTGATACATCCCCTTGCCCTCCTTCGTAATGGACGTAATGCGTATGTGCTCTGTGGAGAGTAGACGGATGCGTGCGCGTCTAAGGAAAATAACACATATCTACGGTTAGAGCTACACAAAAACACCAATCATTAGGCTAATTGGGCGAAATTTAAATGTGCTAACGTTTTTTCTAATCCTCGAAACATTTGTCAAAATTCAATTTTCAGAATAATATTCAATGCGCGGAGTGATTATTATTTACAATCTACAAATGACTCAAAAGGGTCTCCCGGAGGGGTCGGTAGAGTTTGCTGAATAACCAGAATTCAGAAGAATCAATGCGGAATGCGGATTATCGTTGTGCCCATAATTTCGGCCTAATTTTATGAATACCTTCGCGCAAGCAACGCACAACCCTCAAAAAGTATTCCTTGTTGACACTCACTGATCCTTCCGATATTTCAGCAATGCCAGTAGATGTCTGATGGCTAATCGTAAGTATGAGTTGACATTGAACTAGGAGGCATCTTCTTTTGGTAATGTTGCGCCTAACTACTAAAAATTTATAAAATTGTACAGTAATTCATATAACCCGCATAGTCCTAATGTAAACATTTTCGAACTCTCCGGTTGACTTCCCATGCATCTGATATAAGAATTTCGGAATTCATTCGTCTTTTTTTGTTACTTATCTTAGTAAAACGCAAATAATGAAATTTAGAGAAATATTTTTCTGGTAATGCCAAGCGCTAATACCAAAATTGAAAAATCGGAAAAATTTTACCTTCAGCCAACATATGAGTTTAAAAATTTTGAGTTGCTTTATACCGTATATATCGAATGAGAGAGGTTGATTGAAGGTTTTCTGTAGGGTCTCTACGTTGTAGTATGTCTGCGCTAACAGATGAGAGATTATTCTTTCCATTTTTTACGGAAATAAATGGGTTTGGCTTCATTTAAGAAGGAAAAATCTAATCTAAATTCTATAGGATGAGGTCTCATTCACAAAACAATTATATCTCATTGGGCGCCTTCCTGTTATGATATTACGATACGGTGGTCGCTATTATAGACGAATAGTATGTAGTTGCCGGCATCCTGCTTGCTGAGGCATATTAAAATACTGCATGTCAATGTACTCGAGCGTATGAACTGTAATATGGGCATATAAGAATGTGCGTGTGGAAAAGGCAAAAACTGTCTCAACACATATTTAGCACAAATAAATAAATGTAGCATACTAAAAGGCGCATACGCCTAACAGCCACAATCTGGTGCTCATTTTTCCCAGACCAATAGGCTCGCTTGAGTATTTCCACTGTCGCTTGAGTTTCTTCCCGGCTCTACGCCACACAAACTTACTAGTATACGGTCGCACAACAATTCACATTTTCTAGACCTTTTTGTTAATTTTTTGCTTCGCTTGGATCGCTTTTTCTTCTTCTTTTGTTGTTGTTTTGTTTATGTCGTTCTGGCTTTTAGGATTTCTGCTCCTTAATTTTCTGCTATTTATATTTTCCCTTTGTGTTTCGCCCGGCATAGTTGGCTGCGAATGTGTGTTAAAATATTTCCCTGCTTGCTCCTGACATGGTTGCTCTTACTCTTCGCCACCATGCCGCTGCTGGTCTGTTCGTACTGTCTTAGCTTGACTTGGTGTGCCGTCAAGTTGTACGCAAATATGCATGACATTCCCTTGCAAATATTTCGTCACATACATACATTGCTTTGTGTGTTATGTAAGCGAAGGTGGCGGCATTTGAGTCTGCAGTGCTTATGAGGCCACCCTGATTTTTTCTGCTTCCATTTTCATGTTAAACTCTGAGCTCCCCACATTAATTTAAATTTTGTCAATTTGAATTGTCCGCAGTTATTTCATTAACTTAAAGTGCCTTTCGTTTCTCAAAAAGGAAATAGGGTATTGAAAATATATCAACGATCACTCATTTCTTGCACTGTCGTGCCTTTTTAATACGTTCACATTTTATCGCAATAAACTCGAGTTAACTGCCCATTTAGCATAACGTATAATTTAGTCCCAGAAAGTATCCTTGAACTCACAGTTTCTTAAAACACCTTTCGCAAAAAATTTTACGCTTAACTTTGAACTTATTAAAAATTCGTAAAATTCACATTAAACTCTGAGTTCTTTAATCACAGCTTCAGCATCAAAATGCAATATTAAAATTAAACCGAAATTCTTAGCATTAAAATCACTGTATCTGTATAATTTAAAAAATGCACTGCTGAAATTTCTCTTGCCTTTCCTTTTGCGCAAGTTTATTCGGCATCCTCTAACATTTGGTATGTCTAGTGAATTTACACATACTATTTCTAAAAGCTCGTCAGAATATTGAAGACTCAGATTCTTATTATTCGCATAGCTTTCTCTATTCATCTTCAACTTCGTTTTTCACAT
>NC_052500.1:54199796-54320615 GCF_016617805.1 Bactrocera tryoni | reverse complement strand
CAAAGAACCCCTGTGTAATCATTACAACGATATACAATAGTCTACATACCTGTGTAGAAGTTGAGAGAGTAGAAACATCAATACTGGGTGCTTCCAACATTAAAGCACGACTAATTTGAGTGTAAATTCTAAGCTAACCATATATTTCCATATTTTCATTCAATCATGAATTCATTGATATGATACAGATAATTTGATTTAAAAGCCTACCTTCAAATTTTGCAGCAAATGTTAGTTTTAAATCTGATCTATATGTAATCGAAGTTTGTGTGGAGAACAATTATTAAGCTATCAGTATCATATAAACGCGAGTAGTATTTGATATTAATTTCCGGACGCTTCCCTTTAATTGCCATAAAAATAATCAATTTATTACATTTTAACGGGATTATGGTCAAAAAGTAATAAAGCGCCTAATTTCAAAAAGGCTGCTTATAATTCATAATCTTCAGTCTTTCCAGAGGTGATATAAATTTTACGTGAACAGCTTTTGATTCATGTCGAATTTTTCAGGTAAAAATCGATAAAAACCAATAAAACTCTGTATCAGCCATTATAAACACAAAACCGTTGGAAACGTTAATAGAATTTACATGCATCTATAATGAGTATGCATAGAACCATCCAGGTAAAAGATATCGACATGTGGAACTGAGTTTCAACCATTCTCATCCTGATTAGAAAATCTTTTAGTTAGAGCTCAAATAATTGCATTCTTCACTCAAAATTTAATTTTGAGGAAACAGAAAGAAGCATAAGAATAGATAATAGTTAAAAGAGAAAAATTTTTAAGTTACGTCAGTCGGATAAACCGACACTTAAAAACTTATCTGAACTCCCTTCGATCCTACTTCTAACCGTTTTATAAAAATTTTACGTAGATACTATTTATATCTACTCTATGAAAAAAAAAACACCTACTAAATAACAACGACGAAATAGTAAACCACTAAGGAGTCTTATGTCTGTGTTACAGTGCGAAGCGCCGAGCAACACTTAACAACTATTTGTTTTATTTTTCGGCAAACGCGCCAGAAATGCTAACGGTTATCCGAAATTGGTAAATACCAACTTTTTGCAGGAAACCCTCAAAAAGACATTGTAAACCAAAATGAAAATGAATGTATCAGCTTTTGGCAGAGAACTTCCAGTTTACTAAGCTAGTGCAATGTGATGACGGTAGTTTGGATAGCTGCCACAAGGGGTTACTGCTAGCTTTGCATGTAACCCTGGCCTATCTCAGCAAAGCGAATAACATATTTTAAAATTGCTAAAAATTTCATATAAATGCCGTGCAAATAAAGTAACTCAACAATGTTCTTTACCTATATATGTAAAAAGTAAATGTGTGAGAATCAGCATTGATTAAAAATTGATTTTGGAAAAACTGTATAGGTACTATTGGTCTAGCATAGCTTTGTTCTGTTAAAATGATTGCAATTATACATAATAGAGGCATATATAAGCCGATATTCTTAATGAAACGATACTACATACAGGGTTGTGGAAGGTTTCGGAAGAATTTTCAGAATCCCCTTCCAATTGCTTTCGATATATAATCCGGCCATGGTTGTATAAATATATTTATACACTGAACCGGGCTTCCAAAGGGAAACATCGGTGAACAAATATCAGCTTGTATGACTGCTATATGATAGATTGGTTCGATGTAAGCGGTTCAAATTAAAGAGCAGCTTCTTGGAGAAAAAAACACGTGCGCTCAATTTCAGAACGATATCTTAAACACTAAAGGACTAGTTCGCGTATATACAGACAGTTGAATAGACATATGGACGGACGAATCAATAGATGGATATGAATAAATTGACACAACTCGTCACGATGATCATTTAACGTTTCCTTTTGGGTGCTGAAAACATCAAACTTAACAATGATTGAAAGGTTAAGTTCGAGTGCAACCAAACCTTTCATACTTTAGCAATTTGCCAGAACCAAACCCAATGCAACGTGTTCGTTATAAAACACCAACCAGAGCTTCGGAATAGAAGAAATTTTATATTTATGGTAATTTGGTTAATTTGTTGACTAACTCCACATATTTTTGGCATACATCCAAGATAACTATAACGAAAGTTTTAAATTTTCAATATTGTTGACCCTATTTTAACAATTTTTACATATACCAAATGCTGTTAAATGGCCTTAGACTAATAAAATGCTAAGAAAGGTCTCATTAAACTTCCTCACATGATCACCAATCATATAGATTAAAGACAGCCGGGTGTTTGAAACCTGATATTAGTTATAAGAAGATAGGTAAACTTTTAGCCCAATTTTATCCATTTTAGGCTCAAAAACACATTGTTAAGAAAAAAACAAGGCGCTCTGTAAATTTCATTGAGATAACTCAACATACTGGCCGATATATGCTTCATCCGAAAGTTCAAAATTTTGGAACGAAGTTCCTTACCGTAGGCTTGGAGAAGATAGGGATTTTGCTGCGGGACCTAACTGAAGAAAAAGTGATAGTAAAACCATAAGAAAAACCCGTAAGAAATAACCCGTAAGAAAAAGACTGTAAGATCGCTAGTTATAGCCTACCTTTAGGTTTTGCAAAATAATTAGGCATGAAAATCTGTAACATTATTGTGCATGCAAATTAGTTTTGGGTGAGAATTGTGCTTGCACTAAGTACGTTTATGAGGAGTTGAATTGTTGCATATTTTTTGGCGCAGATGGGTTAATATTTTGTGTTTTTTTGTTATAATGCTCAAAAAAAAAATCAAGACAACCTACATAAAATTAAGCACAATTTTTTTGGCAAATTGTATCGATTCTACATTATCCGAAGTAGGGATGGAAAGAGGAGAGTTACTTGGTGCAGGTCTTATCTTAATTCCAGGACAGGCAGGCTTGAATCGATCCTAAAAGTCGATTTCTATTAAAAGATCGATTTTTGACTAAAGTCAGAGTCGACTTTCCTATCCCTAATCCGAAGGAGCTTCGTTCCTACCTGGTGTCCCACGACACGACATTTCTTTTTATATTAATATGTGCAGGCTCAGGAAGTATTGATCGATTCAGCCCATATGTATCATACAGACGCACTATTATCAGGAAAGTATCCTCTGTGAATTTCAATTAAAAAAATGGGACACACTGACCGATTTTTTCGATCAAAACTGTGCTATAGGTTCCTAGGGCTTGAGCAGTTTTATTTGGATTTAAACAAATTTTGGCCATTACTGCTAGGATACAGTAATTTTTCTATTTACATGCATATGTTGTTAATGAACAATGTGTTTTTTTGTGGGCACACTATATCAAACCGGCAAGACATCTATTATATCACAACAGAAAATCGCATTGGTAGATATATCGCAAGTAATTGCAGCTACTTTGTTAGATAATGGGCTATTTAGCATAGGATAGTTTAGCATAAAAAAAGTGGAATAGCTACAGTGTTGAGAAAAATTTCATTCATAATTTGAGACGAGTGCATGACATCATTGACTAGAACGTGATAAGTCTTAATTTAAGACGAGTGCATGACATCATTGGACTAGAACGTGATAAACATATCATATCAGTCCTGAAATCCACGCGAGCGGAACCGCGGACTAGACCTAGTATATAATAAAAATCAGTTTGTAAGATTCTGTGTCTTTATTTGTTATGAAGAATCAATTGCTATAATCAATTTCTTCTGGCAGAGAGGAGATAAACAATTTAAGACCTCTGTTACTTCATCAGGTCTTTACTCGATCATCTTCACATCAATCGCCATAGAAAACAACTGAACTTAATCAATTCCAAATTTTCATAGAACATTCTTTGAAAGTTATTCATCAGTATGTTTAGTAGTCATTATAGGGAGATTCGGATACGAAATCAATATAAATTTACAATTTTTATAAAGCTCGCCTTATTAGATAATTAAAATACTTGTGCGTTTTTCACTAAAATTTATTTTAGATTTATACCATAACAAAAATTAAGATCAAATTTTTACTATTCACTGAAAACATTTTATTTGAGGATCAGAGTATTGAGGAGTTTTAATAGCTGTCCCAAAAATATATTTTTCTATCACTTTTAACTTACTAACATCAGTGTCTTAATGTTATCCGATCGGTACGAAGCTCAATTTCTATTCGTGTAAAATTTAAAAGAAATAATATATGTAAATAATATGTACAAAATAGCATGATTGTTAACAAAAAACTTTATAACACAATCGATATGGTGATAATGTTTCCATATCGATTACACTATTTGGAATTTCTGATGCAATTTCTACACCTTCCGGTCAGCAAAGGTCAACTGCTTAGATGGTTTGTGGTGAAGCAACCCACCAAAGTCATAAGATCACATAAGTTATTGTCACAATCACAGTCGCATCTGTCATCAACACAAGCGTATCTACATTGAAGATTTTTCTCATTTCCAGCTACCGTTGCTGTTATCTCCACAGACTTTTCACTGGGCAGATGGAGTAGTTCGTATGCCGACAACATACTAAAAACAATTCGCCATCCACAGAGCAAGCGCCGGTTGGAGCGAGGATGTACATGCAGTGAAGAGTAGAACAATTAAACTCACATGGCTGGCAGCCCCAACCATTTCAATTCTGGGCTTTTTCACAAAATTAAAGAGCAGAAAAACTAAAAGCCAGAACGGCGAAAACAAAACAAAAATATTAATGAAACCGCTGAGAAATGGAGAAAAGTAAAGCCCGTAAAGAATGTGTAGGCAAGTTTAATTCCTATTTCTACGACCATGGCCTATACGTAATATCCCGTGAAATTATGAATACAGATATTTTTGCTATACATATTAAGTATGTATGTGTGTAATTATGGTTGCATGTACTCGTGTGCATATACGCGGTGTTTCTCATGGGTCCACAGTAAATTTGATACGGTCGAGTGCGTTGACATGCCATAAAATAATGTGACATAACCACCTGAGACTCAGTGGCATAACCATATACAAGCCTATGTGTAGAAGGAATAAACGCTTGAATCATACCAAACAGACCCGATATAATAATAATTAAACAGAGACTTTCTATGATATTAATGTAGTAAACTTTCAAACCTGCTTCTATCCCATCCCTTGTATACATCTCTTCTCTTTTATTGAGGAAATATTCTCTTTTTAATATTTCGCGGATACAGTCTTTGCTACTTCTTGCCCATATTTCTTAGAGCAAAATCTGTACTTTTGCTTATACCTAAAACCGCAACAAATGTTACTTTTTTCACCATATATGGGCGAGTGAACTATCTCGGCTTAATGGTAAGTCAGTTCAATCAGGCGAATAAGAAATTATCGTACCGTTGTATCCATCGATTACAATAACACTGAAGTTAAGTTTGATTATTCATTTACCCTCAAAACTGATTTAAACTTTGTAAAGAAGTATTTATATTTCCGCAAAATTTGGTATTACAGTTTTCACGAGAAATGAAAATAAAGTAGCGGATATGTTGGAAGAAAAGCGCTGTTTATTTTGTGGTCTATTTATTCAGTCTATAGCAAGATAACGATCATAGTCAATAGTCGGACCTAAAATTGTTAGAAAATCTACCACACTGCAAGCATTGCCTGCTTCTAATAAACAAACTCATCGAAAAGTAATTCACTCAATAATTTCCGGTTTCTAACCTCGAATATTTTAAGATTGGTCTTCACTTTCAGATTAGACGATCTACTGTTAAACTTATATATCACGTCTTAGCAGAATTGTAGGTTCGTAGGTACTTTCTGAAACCCTATATTTCAATCGTTATCATTGTTTCCCATTAGTTTACGTCTGATATGAGCTAAACTCCTCAAATTATAAGTTGCTATTATACCCTGAATAGGGTATATTAAGTTTGCCACGAAGTTTGTAACACCCAGAAGGAAGCATCGGAAACCTTATAAAGTATACAAAGTGCTTTCCAAAGTAAACAGGACTTATTGTATCTAGTGCCCCTGATGGCTCCATCTATATGTCGACTAAAAGCGTTAGAATCTGCTATCTTTATCGATTGTCCAGCGAGAATTTCATAACATTTTATCGATTAGAAGTGAAGTAATTGCGTTTTAAGTGTCAGTATGTTTGTGTTATCGGTGCGAAAATGAGTTCGAACAAAGAGCCATCATCAAATTTTGTTTTAAAATTGGTGAAAATTTTACCGAAAAGTTTCAACTGATGAAACAAGTTTATGGTGATGATTGCCTATCCCGTAGCAGAGTGCACGGTTTCAACGATGTGATCAAATGACGATCAACATGTGGGCCAATCAAAATCCGTGATCACCGGAAATTCCATCGAAACTGTGGGTGAATTAATCAAAAGTCATCCGATATCATCATTGAAATTCATGGAACTTGAATTGAACATCTCCAGAATATCGAATTATCGCATTTTGACCGAACATTTGAGTTTACGAAAGGTGTGTGCACGGTTTGTTCCACACAAATTGACTGACGACCAAAAATTGCTCAGAATCCTTCTCATCGATCGAAGCTTGTGACCGATTATTTGACCAAGAATCACATTTTTACCATTAACCACTCCCAGTATTCACATGATATGGCACCGTGCGACTTCTTCCTTTTCGGAAAAATGCATTTGCCCATGAAAGGAAAGCGTTAAGCAGATGTAGAGGCCATTCAAAAGGCTTGCACCGGTATACTGGCGTCCATACCGGCCAACGAGCTAAAACACTCGTTCGACATGCTTTTGGAAAGCTGTATTGAAGCAGAAGGAGACTATTTTGAAAAAAATAAATTGATTTTGCCGAAAAAACCATCTGTTCTGTTTTTGTTTTTAAGTCCTGTTTGCTTTGGAATGAACCTTGTATATACATATGTATAAAAGATCAGTATGTTGAGCTGAGTCAATTTAGCCATGTCCGTGTGTTTGTCTGTCCGTCTGTATATATACGAACTAGTCGCTCAGTTTTTAAGATATCGTTTTGAAATTTTGCAAACGTCATTTTCTCTTCAAGAAACTGCTCATTTGTCGGAACTGCCGATATCGGACCACTATAACATATAGGTGGCATACAAACTGACTTATTGGAATCCGCTTCCTGTATGGAAAACTTTCAAATTTGACAAGATACATATATTCACGAAATTAGGTATAGATTATTTTCTAAAGCAACAATGTAATCTCCGAAGAAATTGTTCAGATCGTGTTACTATAGCATAAAGCTTCCATACAAACTGAACGATCGAAGTCAAATGCATGCATTGGAGACTTTTTCAGTTTTTTTAATAACTATTAAAATTTTTTCCTTTGGATGAAAATCACTAGGCGGTTACGTCGTTAGATGGTTCTTAAACACATCGTTACTAAAAGAAATGCACATTTGAAGGGTATATAACGTTTAGCCGAAGTTAACGTTTGTTCTTGTTTTGGATAAAAGTAAGTCTCTGCGAGTAAATAAAGAAGTTTCTCGTTGAAATCGAAGACAAACTCAATGCTTCTGGGAGCTATTTTCACCGCGCGAAATTTTTATAGCAAAAATTGCTAACGATCCAAAATTGCAGCAGCTTTTACTACCTGATCTAACCTTTTAACTAACCTCAGCTTTAAATTTCGCAGTTAGAGATAAATTTTATCTTATCATAGATTGGTCAATGTCTCTAGAATTTATTCGAGCTTCTTTAAAAATTTACCACAAGTTTCTGCTAACAGAAAATTGGAACGAGCATATCAAACATCTGCGACTAGTACTGATTTGACAAACCAGGAGGAAACTAGCTACGATCAAGTTTCAAGACCATTTCGTTCAGTACATATATCTCAATTTCATTCTGGAGACATGGGAGAGTTTTTTGTGGAAATAATAAATTCTATTCTTAAAGGAGACGTCGAACTTTTCACTTCGTGCTCCTTTCACAAACTGGGTAGAAAAGTTCTGACTTGGTGAATTGCACACACAATTAAGAATAACTTGAGAAAATCGTCATCTCAGAGATAAAATTTTTTATCAAAAAAACTATTACGGTATAATAAACTTTGAGCTAAGGCGGACTCAGTATCAAACTTGTACATCATGCGTCAGAAGGCCAGATTAATATCACCATGTAACTCAAGCCGGAGTTTTGAGTTTGCATTAAATAGTTCGGCGACCATTTTATTCGGGTTCCGCCGTTACCGTATCTTAACATGTGTGCACAATTTCATACACACCTCAAGTTTTCTGTCCATTCTTTGTATAAATTTTCCGATTTTACAGACAACGATATTTCACTGTTGCAGATGCTGCAGGACGATAAATTCATATGCTTCACTTGGGCTGCTTCTCCCACACCCTAAGAGCAACTTCAACAGCAATACTGGTGATCCACGGAAAAGTTTTTGTTGTTTTCATTTTAACCCCGGTGATGGGCTGTTTGCATTACTGCAACTATTTTTTTTTGTTTGTTTAACTGTTAGAATGGTGTGTTGGCCGAAGAGCATGAGTAGGTACAGTGCAGGGTGTTGTTATTGTCGATGTCTTTGCCGCCGTCAACTCGAGATCTCTGATAAACGAGAATACTTCCGCAGTGATCTCACTTTTAATTTCGGACAAATGTCTTTGCTGCAATTAAGCGATAAAATTGGAATTGAGATACAATGGTTTATGCTTTGGCATCTTTGGCAAACCCTTAAATGGCATACCTGCATCCTTGTCTCAGCTCTGCAGTTCGACCTTTTAAGGTACAATTGAAGATCTTATGTTCTGTCAAACAAAGGTTCATACTCGTATTTTCAATAATTTCTACTGTCTTTCTTTGAAAAGAAAGGGAGCACACTTTCAATAAGTAAAAGAGATAGTTCTCCGATCTTGTTAAAATAAATATATACAATAAAATAATAAATACTTACAACGTGAGTTACACACCTATGTCATTGTAAAGCCACTGCAACCTCCGAATTTAGAATTGAGCCATACAAACTTCAAATGAAAATTCGATCAGTGTATACTATTGATCAGTGTATACTATTGAATTTTCATTAAGCTCTGTAAGACATTTTTTCCGATATACTACTTATATGTCGGGTTTATTAACCTATTTTTGATGGCAACGAAGGTTTTTGTACGCAGACATTTCGCGTCACTCTCTTGACATGGTTTCGCATCGTTTAAAACTTTTACGTAGTAACGTCATTGTTCACCGTCCAATTTTGTTCAGTCACATAGCGTGTGTGCAGATGAGTACGACTAAGCCATCCGATATTTTACTATCTCTCTGCTTCATTTCCAGCTGCCTATTGGAAGCATGCATCACTCATCAAAGGCTTTCCTGATATATCAAGCCCTAAAAGTAGTGAGGAAACAAAAGCGGTATGGAAACTAGAAAAAGGCAAAAATTAATAGAAACGGAAAAACTCTAAAACCAAACCGAACAAAAAAATTAGCTGTCGCTGGCAAACTCACCAAATTTCTGAGTTGGTAATGGTATTGTACGTCCTTTACCGAGAGAAGATAAATATAAAGAACACATTAAAACACCCGGTAGGAATATCTAAAGCTGGATGTTGGCAATGTTCTTACAACCAAAACTTTAGAAAAGTACATCATAAAAAACTTATGCATGTGTGGATACTTTTTGATGAATTGTAATTAACGACCATGGGCATAAAGAATGATTTAAAATGTCTATGATATGAAATTCGATACAAGAAACACAAAAAAGTTGCCAACTCTTAGAAATTATTAATTTACATAATATGATATATATGATGAAAAGGGGTGACCTTTTGGCCATAAGAAGTTTTAAGTATTTTTGGATTAATGGTAATTGCTCAAATCGCTTCCTTTGTATTTAAAAGCAAACATAACTCTCTTTTAAGGTAAGGTATATACAGGAATAACTTTACAAATTCCGTACGAAGCCCTAAGTATTTCTTTGGAAAACAGGAATTATTATTTTAGTGTTTCAGATGGAATACGTAGGAAAGGAAAGTACTACTCCTTCCTTATTAGTTTAGTTTAATTGGTTAGACATAGGACGCAGAGTAAAGTAAGCCTATATTAGGGTGATTTCGGGTGTTTTATATAATGGCCTGAAAAACAGTTTGGAAGACATATCTGAATGAAATTAAGTATATTACAGAATTTCGTCTTAGACAGTAACATTTCTAGACAAAGTGGTAAATTGATGAAATTGTGTGACCATGGCAACAAATCGACAGTTTGGTTACAGGTATATAAGACTGTGCCAAATAAACAATTTTTTTTTTTCGGTCCCATATCAAAATTTCGTTGAGAGTCACGAAAAAAAATTGTATCAAAATTTGAGCCGTTTATCATTTTTGAGTTAGCGCTCGCAAAAATAAGAATTTTCGTCAAAAAATGTTTTTTTTTTTTTCATTCATTTTTTGGTTATAGATAATTTAAAATACCAAACATAAAATACCCTTGATATGTTTTTGTAGGAAATTAAATTCTCTCGAATTTATAGAATCAACACCGTTTTTTTTTTATTGCTCATTCAATTACAATTTGTTCTATGATTTTTATTTTCAATTATTGATAAACACTTATTAAACTTCTTTCCAACGAAAAAAAACAAACTAAATCAATTTTTCTAGGATTAGCTATGATCTAAACAAGTAGTTTTTATACTTTAATTGATTGTTATATGGTACAGTAAAAGATAAAAATAATTTTATTAACAAATATAATGAAGGCAAAAAGATTAATCTTTTCGCAATTTTTATTTATAAGTCTCGCGGACTTATAAATTATTTATGATGTAAAATTTATAAGATATGTCTTTTTTGGATCTTTTTATACGTCAAAGGTTTCTGGTATAGAGCTTGTAACTTGAAACGGCAGTTATATAACCCCGCCAGTGTACACCTGCAAAAATTACCTCATAGATGTCGTTAGTATAAGTATGTACTTACATATGTGTCACAGCTGATTAAATGAAATTGGCTTCATTAGCTGACTAGTTTCTATTCTATAAATTGGGATCTGTGGATATATATTGTTATTATTATAAATAGTTCAAATTATGTTTATTTTGTGGGTGCCGTTCATAATAATTTGCCATCCCGCAAGCTGCCTAAAAATGGAGATGTTTTTAATTATTTCATGTTTAAGTACAAGATCTTAAAGAAAACAATTCGTGAATGTGCAGCCGAGGTTATAGAAGAAGTTCAAGAGGTTTGGAGTGTTATGAACATAACACTTATAAAAAAACAACATGCTATCACAAAAATCGAAACGCTTTTTACAGAATGGAGAAATTTAGATAAAAGTCGATTTAAAAAACATCCTGAGTTTCATCTGTTGAAAATAAAAAAATTTACCAATAAATTGGATGAATTATTTGATATAAGACTCAAAAAAGATGTATCTGATAAGTCCTGTCCTGAAGAACTTTTTTTGTTAGTAAACAAAAGTAAAGGCCGGTTAACACCTCTACCAGATAATGATAGTCTCACTTGTGATGAAGAACAGAAGCAGTTTTTGAAGTTATACTTCTTATACGAGTTCGGAAAAGGTTGCGATAGATTCAGGTTGCGCAACCTTGCTCAATATGAATCTACGCAACCTTGTCTGCGAAGATGTTCGAGCAGCAAGCGAAGCGGTGACAATCGGCGATCGTTTCTTCGTTTCCTTCGGCACAGCTCGGCTTTTCTACCAACAATACAATGTTGCCATGCTTATGCTGTTGTTGTTTTTGTAGAACAATGTTTCAATTTTGGTTGGTGACATATTCAATTAAAAAAAAATTCTGTTGGGATTCGAACCTACGTACTCGTCGTAACTTTTCAAGCGCTTACCACCAACACCACATACGCCGGTCAAATTTCTATACAAAAATCGACTGAAATGCATGAGAAAATAAAATGGACAACTAGGGCAAATAATTAAAAAAAATTTATTGATAATTAAATATAAATGAAAATGCATGTAAATTTACTTATATTTATTTAAATTTATTAAAAAACTTATTTAAATTTATTAAAGAAACTTATTTAAATTTATTGAAAAACTGCAAAGAAAAATAAAAAAAAATTAATTTTACTTTGGCCCAATTCAGTTTTGTGCGCAATACAAATGCAACGCCAATAATGAATACAAGAAATTGACTACACACCATGATATAAGATATACAAATTATAATATGACAACCCAATTCGAAGAGTACAAAAGAGAGATGGTTACGCTGCATATTCCCTTCCGCAACGAAGAGACAGAACTACTTTCGAGTCAAAATTCCTTCATTTAGACTTTGCTTTATAAAATGTGCATAATGAATTTAAATGTTCTAGTTTTCTTTCATACAAAATGATATGCATTTCTGAATATCACTAAGAAGTATAACTTCTTCCGCGCGTTGGGACTCCACGCACCTTTTTTTATTACAAGTTGTTGCTGAACATCGCAAAAAATATCCCAATTGTAATAAACGAAATCTATGTGAGTAATATGTTTACTTGGATTTCATAATTGGCTTTAAAGTCATTCTAGTAAAGATCTTATCAGCCTCTTTTATAACAAGATCAAAAATATGTTTATCATAATAATTTTATGTCGGAGGACATAAGATCTTTTAGAGAAAAGATGTAAGATCTTAACAATTAATGAAACATGTGAATAAAAATAATAAAATACAATAGCTCATCATTTTCAAATCATCATTTCAATTCAATCATTATTTCAAAAATAAAAAATATTAACAGCTTAAGAGTATTCACATTTTTTAAAGTATAAAAACTACTTGTTTAGATCATAAACTTTCCTAGAAAAATTGATTTAGTTTGTTTTTTTCGTTTGAAAGAAGTTTAATAAGTGTTTATCAATATTTGAAAATAAAAATTATAGAACAAATTGTAATTGAATGAGCAATAAAAAAAAAACGGTGTTGATTCTATAAATTCGAGAAAGGATCATTTTTGTAGCGAATTTAATTTCCTACAAACCATATCAAGAGTTTTTTATATTTGGTATTTTAAATTATCTATAACCAAAAAATTAATGAAAAAAAACATTTTTTGACGAAAATTCTTATTTTTGCGAGCGCTAACTCAAAAATGAAGATAAAAGGCTCAAATTTTGACACAATCTTTTTTTCGTGACCTTCAACGAAAATCTGATATGGGACCGAAAAAAAAATGTATTTATTTGGCACAGTCTAAGGTACATAATATGTTAAACACCAGCTTTAACACAATTTGTATCAAAACAAAAATAACTTTTTACCATATCATAGCTATAAAACGCAATTACACCAATTAAGTGATATTGCGTAACTAAGTGAATAGTTTGAAGAAGTTTAACTGTGTAAAAAATACTTTTGAGAATGTTTCCAACTGTTTCAAAAAAATTTAACAACCAAATGAAAGAAATGGAAGTTCGGTGCTAGTTTTATCATGTCTTTCACTTCGGGACAGTTTCTGACATACCGGAAAATTATTTAGATATGGAATTATTTAGAAGCCTTTCAAACCCAGTTCTTTTTCTTTATTGGCGTAGACACCGCTTACGCGATTATAGCCGAGTTAACAACAGCGCGCCAGTCGTTTCTTCCAAGCGAAGCCAGGTTCTTCTCCACCGGTTCTTCCAACGGAGTGGAAGTCTTCCTCTGCTTCTCCCGGCGGGTACTGCGTAGAATATTTTCAGAGCTGGAGTGTTTTCGTCCATTTGGAGAACATGTCCTAGCCAGCGTAGCCGCTGTCTTTTAATTCGCTGAAGTATCTCAATGTCGTCATAGGTCTCATACAGATCATCGTTCCATGGAATGCGATATTCGCCGTGGCCAATGCGCAAAGGACCGTAAATTTTTCGCAGAACTTTTCTCTCGAAAACTCGCAGCGTCAACTCATCAGTTGTTGTCATCGTCCAAGCCTCTGCATCATATGGCAGGACGGGAATTATGAATGACTTATAGAGTTTGGTTTTTGTTCGTCGAGAGAGGACTTTACTTCTCGATTGCCTATTCAGTCTGAAGTAGCACCTGTTGGCAAGTGTTGCCCTGCGTTGGATTTCCAGGCTGACATTGTTATTTCGTCTTGTCCTCGTTCACTGTCAGACCCATTTGCTATGCTTCCTTGTCTAGTCTGGAGAAAGCAAAACGTGCGGGTGTTGAGGCTGCTGATAGCAATATCATCGGCATACGCCAGCAGCTGTACACTTTTATAAAAGATTGTACCTGCTCAATTTAGTTCTGCAGCTCGAATTATTCTCTCCAGAAGCAGATTGAAGAAGACACACGATAGGGAGTCGCCTTGTCTGAAACCTCGTTTGGTATCGAACGGCTTGGAGAGGTCCTTCCCGATCCTGAGGGAGCTTTTCGTGTTGCTCAATGTCAGTTTACACAGTCGTATTAGTTTTGCGGGGATACCAAATTCAGACATAGCGGCATAAAGCAGCTCCTTTTCGTGCTATCGAAAGCTGCTTTGAAACCGACGAGGAGGTGGTGTGTGTCGATTTTCCTTTCAAGGGTCTTTTCCAAAACTTGGCGCATGGTGAATATCTGGTGGGTTGTTGATCTTCCATGTCTAAAGCTACACTGATAAGGTCCAATCAGTTTGTTGACGGTGGGCTTTAATCTTTCACACAATACGCTCGATAGAACCTTATACGCGATGCTGAGCAGGCTTATCCCACGGTAGTTGGCGGAGATTGTGGGGTCTAAATTTTTGTGGATTGGGCTGAGCACACTTAAATTCCAAGCATTCGTCCGACCATATTTTACAAAGAAGCTGATGCATGCTCCTTATCAGTTCTTTGCCGCTGTGTTTGAATAGCTTGGCCGGTAATCCATCGGCCCCCGCTGCTTTGTTGCTCTTCTTCCCTTTAAGTATGCTCTGAGCATCGGTCACTAAATCACCTTTGGGGTTTCTACAAGAGTATGCTCCGTTCTTGAAACCTTCTGTTAGCATTACCCCTTTCGGCCAGCTTATCAAGCTCTTCATTCTCTCGAATTTCGGTCTCTTTCGTTTTCTATTTGCAAACGCGTCTCGCTTCCCTCTTCAACTCTCAGTATCCATCCCATCCCGCACGTGTTGTGGTCGATTGTAACGTTGCGCGGTAGGCAAGCCTTCGTTCGGCCCTCTGATGTGATTGCAGCTTTTCGACGTCGCACCTTCCTTGTGTTTGTTGACGTGCGTTTTTTGCTGCACAGAGACGTGTGGGAATTTTGGCTGCAGAAAGATAGTGTTTCGAGCAGATCGAGTCTAGATAACAATATTTCGGGCCCCGGCGAAGTCGATCAGCCTCAACCCTTTTGGGGATGTTTCGTCGTGGAGGCTGAATTTATCGACCGTAGTGCCAAAGATACCTTCTTTGCCCACTCTGACATTTTGACATCGTGGCGGGTCGCAGAACAGCGATATGTTGAAGAACTTCGCTTTGATGCAGATTGTGGCTAGACGTTCATCCAACGGGGGTAAATGACAGCACTGGGCGACGGAGTCTCTCTCCCACTATGAATTCCACACCAAATTTGCGCTCATTTATATTGCCACTGTAGTAAATGCCACAAGGACCTACTCGGCTCAGTCCTTGTCCAGTCCATCGCATTTCTTGGACGGCGGTGATGCCAGCGTTCACTCTAACGAGGACATCAACCAGCTGGGCAGCGGCACCTTTCCAATTAAGGTACCGGACATTCCAGGCGCATGCCCTGATATCGTAGTCCTTATATCGTTTTCCATGGTCGTCATCAAAAGGGGGGTCTCCCATCCGAGGCTTGTTGTTTATTTTCATGGGGGATATTTTTTTACGTGGCGGGTCCTAAACCCATCGCACAACCCTGCCGAGGGGATGTTTCGCCTTCTCATTTTAGCTCGCCCTTAAACGCATGTTCTTATTCTACCCAGAGGATACTTGGTCAAAGTCTGGAAGTCGTGAGCTGCCATGACTTCATCCTCCTTGCAAACCCACACAACAATTAATTCCAATAGAAATATAAATAATATACATACGTACTTGTATACTTAAATCATAAAGCTCTTCTAATTTTTTTGTTTTTTGACTTTTGGCTCACTAGAGGCCAATATGGTAATCATAGGCATAAGTTTGTGAGTATAAATGTGTGCATCAGGAGGCATTTGAATGCACATGTGTATGAAAAATCTCCAAAAAAAGTGAAGAAAATACCATAAAATATTTTGCGTGCAATACGAGTTTTAGCTGTAGCTTTTGTTGAATTTTAACTTATTTTTTGCTTTTCAACACATTTCATCCTGCTTTTTATTGCTACTAATCGGCCGGCTTGCTGATCTTCATACCCGCGGGAACATTGCATTTCCAGTGTTGCCGGATCCCTCTTTATACCCTGAACAGGGTATATTTAGTTTGTCACGAAGTTTGTAACACCCAGAAGGAAGCGTCGGAGACCATATAAAGTATATACATATATAAATGATCAGTATGTTGAGCTGAGTCGATTTAGCCATGTCCGTCTGTCTGTCTGTCCGTCCGTCCGTCTGTCCGTCCGTCCGTCTGTCTGTGTATATACAAACTAGTCCCTCTGTTTTTAAGATATCGTTTTGAAATTTTGCAAAGGTCATTTTCTCTTTAAGAAGCTGCTCATTTGTCGAAACTGCCGATATCGGACCACTATAAGATATAGCTGCCATACAAACTGAACGATCGGAATCAAGTTTTTGTATGGAAAACTTTCACATTTGACAAGATATATTGACGAAATTTGGTACAGATTATTTTCTAAGATAATAATGTAATATACGAAGAAATTGTTCAGATCGGTTAAATATAGCATATAGCTGCCATACAAACTGAACGATCGGAAAAAAGTTCTTGTAAGGAAAACTTTTGCATTTGCCAAGATGTTCTCACGAAATTTGGTATAGATTATTTTCCAAGGCAACAATGTAATCTCCGGATAAATTGTTCAGATCGGCTTACTATAGCATATAGCTGCAATACAATCCGAACGATCGGAATCAAGGGCTTGTATGGAAAACTTTCGCATTTGACGTGGTCTCTTCACGAAATTTGACATAAATTACTTCTTAAGGGTAATAATATAATCTCCGAAAAAATTGTTCTGATCGGATTCCTATAGCATACAGCTTCCATATAAACTGAACACATAGTTACTAAAAGAAATGCATCTGAAGGGTATAGTAGCTTCGATGCAGCCGAAGTGAACGTGTTTTCTTGTTTCAGATTTTTCTTGCACTTTTCCATATGTATACGTGTTTTCTACACTGACTTTTTGCTGTTGTGTTTTTCGTATTCCTAGCAAGCTCATTTATATGTCTGTACCAAACAAACAAACGTGTAAACGTGTTTCATTAGATACATATCAGTTTGCGTTTTCATTTTACGAATGCAGGAATTCGAACACATATGAATATAAATCTATGTATTTATATATAGCACACGCATTCAGTCTTATAAATGTGTGCGGTGATTGCAAATGGTTTTTGGAGCGTTGAATTCCGCATATCTCCGTTTGATGGAATTTCCGCAAATAATTTAAAAAACAAAAATCACTAAAACATACTATACCTATATCTATGTCATATATGTACGTGCAAACAAGTAAGAATTCACTTCTAAAATCAATACTAAAAATTTTGAAAATACCTCACAAAGCAAAATCCATAAGGTTTGCTGTACTATAAGATATTATTGGCTTGACAACGGTTTTCTAGAGCCAAAAGACCACCTTTGGTGAGAGTCTACAGCAGTTTTCTACAGCAATATGTGGCAGCCGATGCCTAGCTTACGCTTTCCTCAATATCTGGCCTGCAAGAAAGTTTTCTATCAATAATAAACTTTAGTATTTCACGTTTTCAACAGATGGAAGACGTGAGCTTCCGATAGAAGTGATAAACACACTTGGGATCTTCTACCCCCTAGTAAATGAAACCACTTGAGTTTCACTTAAGTTGACGACTAGGCCGCTTCTATTAATCTAGTTGACTACCACGTTGAGATACCCTTTAGTTAGCTCGTAGACGGTATGTGGAAATGTTACCCGACATCCTACGCTATGACTGCTCTTTCACAAGTAAACTATATATACGAGATGTTTGACGTGCATCTCCACCCCAAATTTTTTGAGGGCTTTTAAATCCCCATCCGGCTTTATATTGTTTAAGGCCCCTCGATGTAGATGTGCCCAATGCAAATTTTTTGTGCATAAATACTCATTCCAGAAGTTTCCCTACTAGTGCTTGGGATTCCGCCATACTTTTAGTTTATGTCGGCAGATTCCTACCGACCTAGCGACGGTAAGCCATGCAAACCCCCTATTCGGACCCCCGCGCCAACTTAATAACGACGGAAAGAGAACTTACCCTTGCTAACTTGCATATCCATGTGACAGAATACAGTGACCACAAACCCAGGGTTTAAAGCAATCCATCTAATAGTCCGAGCAATTTGCGTTTCAAGCAAAGAGTCAGATAGCCATAAGAGTCTAAAAATGCCGTGAATGTCGCAGGTTGTTAAGTGTTACCAAGGATTCACACGTTGGAGGGAAACCCGCTCTGCATCCCCTGAATTCCATCTATCTCTTCCACTTTTCTGCATACAGATAAACCAGGAATGAATATATCGGTATATAATTTTGCACAAACAGCGTCTGAGTACTCCATTTAATAGGCATTCCGACTAAAACTTGTTGAAAGCAAACTTTTTCTTTTAATATTATTTCAAAAGAAATCCACAAAATGGAATGCTTAATCGGAACAAATAGGGTGGGACAATATCAACAAGAAATTATATCAGTTATTAACAATTTTTAATCATCTAGACTTACAAAAGTTTTAACAAAAATTTCAATAAATAACAGATTTATCAAAGAATTCGGTGTTTCGCTAAACTAAACGGTTTTGGGGTTTTTAATATTAACTTTTTTTCAGTGATACATGTATCTAAAAATGCAAAATTATTTTAGGGTCTTATGATTTCAATAAAATCGTAAATGATAGACATGTCTACCTATTGACTTCTGTTCCAATAATTTTATTATAATTTGCATCGGAAACAAACTTTCCTTTCGTCGCTCAAATTGAAGCAGCTGTTACACATAGGAATTTTGTTGTAATTTTCTAAACCCTTAGCATATAAAGATTCAGTACCAAACAGGACTCACATTGATTCTGACGTATCTCTGTCTATCATCTCAGTTGATAAAGAAAACCCTTCGAATTATTAACTACCAAGAAGTATACAAATATTCATGTTACTTAATATATACATACAGAAACATAAGCGATGACAATTTACATACAATACAAAAGGTTCCAAAAAGTTTACATACATAAGTATGTGCCGTCTTTGCAAAAATGCTTACGCCTGTTTATATGCAATATAATAACGCGCTTGTAACCATGTATAAAATATTGGCAGTATTGGTATACAATTGAGCAATTCACAACCTGTCGTAAAGTATCGTAAAATCGTAAAATTATAAAAAAACAAGTGTAAAAATTTATAATTTTACGATTTTACGATGCTTTACGACAGGTTGTGAATTGAACAAATATGTTTATGGTATTCGTGCATATAGGTATACATATAAACGTGTATTTAATATTTGAAAGGCATTACGCAACACGTGCTTCATAAATGACCTTTATGTATAACGCGCATGTTTTTATTATTATGTGTATTTGTTTAGTAGCTGTGATTATTTCAATCTGTCGTGTACACACACAAGTATTCAGATAGTCATTATACTTGTTTATACTAAGTTTTCCAATAAGAGAGTGTCTTTTAATTTCACTTTCTCTTTCTGATGAGGATTTTCAGGGAATTGTTTAAAGTTGCTTACAATAGCAGCATAGATTTGTATTAAAGTTTTAATACAATTTTGAGGCCAACTTCATTTTAATATTCACTTCGTTGCTTAAACATGAGTTCGGAAGTTGTTGCTTTACTTATTTTATATGACGCGCTCTCTTCGACAGCCGAAATAAAATGGCGAAATCGTTTGAAATCGCACAACCAACCCAAACACGATCCAACTAACACAACCAACTTGACAAAATATCAAAAAATTTTGATTTTCATCCGATCAGTTGGTACAACTCATACAACTGCCCCATATACGTAACAATCTGTTGTACAATTCGATGAAATTGGTACAATAATTGGTGCGTGTATGCCTTCCATAAGAGAGAGTGAACAAGATTCTAAGTTAACCAAATTACTATAAAAGGTCACTTTGCTCACTGTGGCTGCTATCTCTCACGGTCCTTCTCTCCATAAATATAGATAATTATTCTTGTTTACAAGTTCATGTTTACATGTAAATATGTTGTTATTTATAACTCTTATCAATCGTTGATAACAACGTGAAAATATTTTTTTATTTGTGGTCGATGTTTATATACCAGCAACACCTTTCGACTTATCAAATTACGATTATACTTATAAGAACAGAACAGTGTACACAATTTCTGAGAATATTTAAGCATGTAACTCATAGGGAGTATTAAAAAACTCTGATATAAACTATCATTGAATAACATTGAGATTTGTATTCTAATTTCGGGTTTTAACCTCGTAAAAACCAATTGAGAATGGTGTTTAGGTCGGTTTAACGAAAATTTTCAAACTTTCGCATTTCTGATTTTCGCTATATAATTCTAAACACCAAACTGATCAATAAACGCGAGTTTGAGACACAATATTGCATTCACTTACTGCTAAACAAAATAACAAAGTATTTGATTATAATGCAAGAGGAAGGAAGAATAAAAGTTTTAACTTGTTCACACATCACTGCCACTAACTCTATTATTATTAGTTGCATCCTATCCGTTTTGCTATTATTCTAGATATCAAGGTATCTAGCACGAAATCGTCAACCTTATCTGATGGAAATATCTGTGAAACCGATCAAATATCTTTACAAAACATATTTTTATCAATCAAGAAACCTCAGTTTTCAGGACTTGGTCTTTTCTTACTCTTGGTCAACAAAACAAGTGGGTTTTACTGTCGATAGCCATTGCAAAGCTACATACCGTGGCTCCATCGCATAATCGGACAGAAGTTTATCTAATATTAATGTGCTCCAAACTTAAAGATAAAAAAAACAGAATGCATTGTTTATTTACACTTCATAATACAGTTTCTCTCCTCAATAAAAAAAACAACAGCTATCCTTTACGATAACTGTAAATTTGAGTAGCAAAACATAAATATCTCAATTTTTTGCACTCAACGAATAATCGAACAAGTGAAAATAGCAATGCTAAATGTGCCGTTATTTTGTAAATGCGCACTTTACAATCACATTTTTTGGTCTTATTTAGTCATAAATTTTATTTAGTCGAAGAAGAATTTAGAATTTTGTGAATTATTTTTAAAATGGATCCAAACGGAAAGCAAACTTCGCTCGAAATAAGGCAACTATTAGTGAAATTGAATGGTGAAGGTAAAACCGTCCGAGAAATCGCTGAATTGGTAGGAAGAAGCAAATCCACGGTCCATGATATTATCAAGAGGTTCCATCATGAGTTCAGATTGGCTAATAGAAGCAGAGCCATAGAAGCAAGATATTATCCGTGCGAGAAGAGCGTTCTATAATAAAGGAAGTAGCAAATGATCCTTTCAAAACGGCAAAAGAACTTAAAATCTCTTTAAAAAATCGAAATGGAAAAGATGTCTGCCTAAATACTATTCGTAATACGTTACACAAATACGATTACCATGGTAGAGTTGCAAGAAAAAAACCTTTCATTAGCCATCAAAATAAAAACAAAAGGCAGAAATATGCTAGGGAGTATTTGTTAAAATCAGAAGACTTTTGGAAACAGGTTGTTTCACATTATTTCATCTCAAAATACATTTATTTTGATAGTTTTCCCTATTTTTAGGTTTTATTCACTGATGAAAGCAAATTTAATTTGCATGGATCAGATGGCAAAATGTTTGTGTGGCGTAAACCAGGGGGCTATGTCATGGTTGGGGATGCATGTCAAGTGCTGGAGTAGGCAATTTGCATTTTATTGATGGTAAAATGGACAAATTTGGCTATCTCAATATTTTGAAGGAAAATGTTAAGCAAAGTGCAGAGAAGTTGGGTATCGCGAACAATTTTGCTTTTTATCAAGACAACGACCCCAAGCACACATCGGGCGTTGCAAAGCTTTGGTTGATACACAACTGCCCAACACCACCGCAGAGCCCTGACCTTAATGTAATCGAGCATTTGTGGAAGGAATTAGCTAGAAGAGTGTATCAAAAAAAGTTTAACACGTTAGGTGAGCTAAAGGAGGCCTTATTACAGGCATGGAATTCCATAGAGCCGGAGGTTTGTCAAAATTTGGTAAAATCTGTTCCAAAGCGCTTACAGGCTGTTCTGGATAACAAGGGTTATGCAACTAAGTATTGACTCCTTTTGTTTTATATATTAAGTGGTTCTATTTTGTTTTGTCCGATTATTCGTTGAGCATAAAAAATTGAATTGTTTTAGTTTTTTTATTTAAATTGACAGCTTACATTTAAAAAAGTTACCTTTTCTTTATCACTTAAGTAGACGATAATATGAGGTGTAAATAAAAGCGAAAAACAACACATTCTGTTTTTTTATTTTAATGTTTGGAGGGCATTTATGTTAGAAAAATTCTTGTCCGATTATGCGATGGAACCACTGTATGTAGATCTCAATAACTTCAGACATTCATAAGTGTTTAAAAACAATATTTAGTGCACTCAGCAGTCATAATGTACTTTTGTTTATTTTTATTTATCGGTCTCGTTCCTGCGGTATGGCGGTTAACCTCAATTACCAGCACTTGACATTCGCAACTTTGACAGTGCTAATTATGGCGTGTTCTAAATAACAGATATTTTCACTAATTTCACACAATTTTTTGATCATCTGTGCATCGAGCATTTTACACTTCCACATTCTTTTATGCGTTTTTGCTTGAATTTCAACTAATTCAATTACAAATGCATCTGTTCATACCCTCCAGAAGCAGAAATTATAAGGATAAACAGCAGATTTTCAATGTGTATTGTCTATTTTTGCCAAAATCAAAACTAACTTAATTCCAACCCTTTGTAAAATCTTACCTCTTCCACTTCGTTTACAATTTTGATAACCGTCTCTAGTTTTTGTAAAGTCACAATACTCTCTAAAAAGGTTTGGAGCGAGTTAAAGATGTGACACACCTGAACGGAATATAAATCCGGGTACGTTCTAGTTACATCGTGAAAATGGGTGGCAACATCCTAGGCAAGAGAGTTCCACTAATAAATTTATTTTGTAAGCAACCCTAAATTATTTTAGTTTGTTTTTATGTGTCGGTGTTATTCCTGACGTGTGGCGGTTAACCTTAATTACTAGCACTCAATATTCGCAACTTCGACAATGCTAATTGTGTGGTAAATGTTTTCACTAATTTGAAAAAAATTTTTATTCGGCTGTAAGGATAGGTTCAGAAAATTTCGCGCTCCCACATTTTATTATGCGTTTATACTCGCATTCCGACTAGTGCAATACAAATGTATTGCATATTATACACGCGCTGGAAACAATGATGAGTGTTTCTTGTTAAACTCAAAACACCAACTCCAACATAACCTTCTTTTTTTTGATAACGCACACTACTATAAGTTATTCTTTGAATAGTTCTGGTGCGTGTTGTTGAAGTGACACACCTGAACCGAATATAAATCCGCACATAGTGAGATGCATTTTATCCATAATGATCTACTCAGCCAAAAACAGCACTGACACGATAATGCATCTTAGGGCGATGAGGAAAACCAAAAGAGAATTTGCCGATTATGAGGGCCAAAAGAGACTCCGTCAGAACACCGTCTAAGGCTGCTTACAGCTGTATCCCATTCGTCTGTTGCTTTATTGAAAATTTCTGTCAACAAACTGTTATATAGCCTAGAGCACCTTAAAGAGATCTTCATACATAACTAACTAAAGTGCATTGCCTTTCGAAGGTACGTATATATCACTAGTTTGCAGTCATTTTACGACTATGACATTATACGCTCTTTCTTGTTAATTTTGGGTTTCTGAAGTCAAAAATGATAGGAAAAATTTCTTAACAAGTAGGACTTTTTGTGTTGTAGTCAAAAGATGCGGGGTTAAACCATCAACATTTACTTAAATGACAAAAATAGTTGTTCGTGATCAACTCAACTCAACTTCATAATCAGTACACCACAAACACCCCACAGACCTCTTGGTACATCAGTTGCAAATTTTCCCTTTAGATTTGTTGAGTCGAGTATTTTTTAAAAAAATTTAAACAAAATAAAGTTCCGGTTTTCATTTTAAAACGAAAACCTAGGCTAACAGTCAACTAGAAAATTATATGCCCTCAAATATTTTCCTTACTGGTTTGCCGAATTTATGCTGGTTTAATGCCTAAATACTCACATGCCTACCGGTTAAAAATTTAATAAAAATATTAATTTTTGAAGACTACTATTGAACTGAATGTGGATTGGGTTACAGTTGTGGATGGAGTTTTTGTTATTATCGTTGTAAGTCGGAACAATGCATACTGTTGCTGCAGGGTTTTATCATCGTTTTAAGTTTTGCTGATAGTTTTTTACTCTCGGCCCCTAATTGACGGCGCGAGCATAACCTAATAACCGTCCATCAAGCCGGCCGGCAAACAAACGTGAAAGCAGCTATAAAATGTTCGTACTTAAAGAAAGCGTTAAATGGAAAAAGTTGATCAAACTGAATGTTGCACTATTTTGGTTGCTCTTGTTATCTTGCATTTGTTTTTACTGTTATTATTATTTGTTAAAAACTGAGGAATGGTTATGAACTTGAATTTTCAAAATGAACATTTTCATATGCTATGTATAAACTTGTTTTGGCAAAACAACGTGCTCGAAAATTATATGAAAAGTTCATGCCTAATTTTAAGTGCGTTGTAATAGACAATGAATTCTATGTAAAAGCGGACTTTAAACTAATTCGCGGACGACAATTTTACACAGTAAACAAAAGGGGAAATGTTTCTGACAAATTTAAAAATAAAAAGCTTGACAAGTTCCCAAAAAAATTTCTAGTATGACAGGCCATTTGCCAGTATGGCTTTAAAAGTGAACCTTTTATAGGCTATGAAACAATAAATATAGAAATTTATGTTAATGAGTGCTTATAGAAACGTCTTTTGCCTTTACTTCAGCTTCATAAGGATCCATTACTCTTTTGGCCTGATCTTGTAACATGTCATTACCGAACAACCCACTTTAAAGAGGTATCAGGACAATAGAGTGGTTGTTGATCCCAAAAGGTGATCCCTCCGAATTGCCCAGAGCTCAGGCCGATTGAGACTCATTGGGCCATTATTAAAGCGAAACTGTTAAAGACGCAACATACAGTGAAAATTTCTAGTATGACAGGCCATTTTGGCGAACCGTCATGGCTTCAATAGTGAACCTTTTATAGGCTATGATTTACAATAAATATCCTGAATATTATATCTTGAATGAGTATAAATCTATATAGAAACGTCTTCTGCCTTTTTCTTCAGCTTCATAAGGATCCATTACTCTTTTGGCCTGATCTTGTAACATGTCATTACCGAACAACCCACTTTAAAGAGGTATCAGGACAATAGAGTGGTTGTTGATCCCAAAAGGTGATCCCTCCGAAGCAGAGCATTTGTATAAGAAAATTTTGAAAAGCTGATGTTTTTACTTCTTTCAAAGGTTGCTGATGCATTTTTAAATCCAATAATGATTTTAAACTCAATATATCCATTTAGAGCCGGTTTCAGGAGAAGAATTTCATCAATATTTGGACTTTGATGTTAATCACAAGAATCGCCTAATTCTCTTCTTTACGAAGTATATAAATTTCAAGCATTTTTGGAACTATGATGCAGATCCTTCTGATTTACTTACCGAGTAAAAAATTAAAACTGCAAATAATTTACAATTGCATTTAACTTTATATATTTCATTTATTCCGCTACAACTCTTGATATTCTTAGTATGAGTTTAAACGAAGAGCTACATAAAATAATTTAGAGCGACGAGTTCATTGGCAGAAAGCCAATTACTTTCTTTATCAGTTTGCCTGTCAGTTTGTTTTCGGCTTCAGCATAAAGATATTTTGCTTATGCGAATTTCGTACACCGATCTTATTGTCACTGCCCAGGCCTTTAAAATTCCACAGCTCCTGTGTTTTGTTTCGTGTGCGCCATGATGATCTAAGTGGAAGATTTTTTTCTAAGTAAGTATTGCGTAAACTACTGGAAATTGCCCCCTTTCGTTAAGTTTGTAATGAAACTGCCACTTCTTCTAAACTCATCCATACACCATGCTCCTCGTAGCGGCTCTGGGGATGAAACGGTTGCCGATATAATTGGTCACCTTTTAAGGACTAAAGTCGTGGAAGACAATTTTCATTCCATAACTGTAAAAGATAGAGAAAGAGTTAAGATATTAGAGAAAGGGAAATTTAAATAAGACATACAAAAATTTCGGTTGTGTTTAATTGTATTTTACTTGCACATATACTCATAGGAATCACTATGGTATTGACCTTACTCCATGGCTATTTCATATCTTAATAAAACATTTACTAATATATCTACAAGTATACTATTTGTGGGAAGCTTTCATAGGAAATATAAACCGTTATTTGGGCACACAATATATATAGACAAATGTTCGATCTAATCTCCGGTGTAAACTATTTGACCACAAACCACTTAACCATTACTCATAAATAGTTTTGAGCCAAGGACGACCTCATGTCACGAAACACAATGTCCCATAATGAGGATTCTGTCTTGCTCTTACACCCAAACGTCCAGCGTACTCAGTCAACCGCAGCGCGCAGACTAAACTACTTATATGCTTATGCATATATCTATAGTCACTTATGGTGGAGGAATTAATGGCTGACTGCTGACTGTCGCCGGCTGTCGCGCGAGTTACATATATAAATAAGCCAGCAACAAACAGTAAAACTGATAAATTTGCTGAATTTCTTAATGAAATAAAAAGCACAACCGGAAATCAGTAAAATTGTAATATGATACCATTTCCTTTGCTATTGTAAAAATCAACTTAAAAGATACAAAACAAAATCACTTTGTTAACAATATTTCCAAGAATCTGTATAAACTATTAAGTTATGAGGTTATTACCTTAATCAGCATTTAAGTAAAAATGATGTATAAGCAAGCACTTACTTTCTTGCAAAACATGTGTAATAAGGATTTGTAAGCAATAATTCATTGCAATAGTAACTTTAATGATTAGAATTAATAAAGTGAAAGTTTAGTCTGATTCCAATACCCAAACCACCTGGTTTAATTTCTTTAGGGTTAAACTCGGTACTAACTTTTTAAAAACGTTCGAACGCGACCGTGATATAAAATTCGCGCGGATCGGACGTTCAGGCGTTGGATGTTGACAAAACACACAACTGCGCGGTGAGCGCCGCACCATGACGTCGCGTCGCGAATGCACAATGCTGATGCAGATGCAAATGCAGGTTCAGATGCAGAAATGCAGAAATTCAGAAATGCAAAATGCAAATCATGATGTGCACACAACATAAATGATAGAGACCAAAAAAGGAAGATAAAGAGTGGGAAGAGAATAAAAAAAGTAAAAAATAATAATGGAATTTCAAAGAGAGTATAACCAAAACGAGAGCTGGAGTTTAGTACTGAACTGGGTTACAGTAAATCAAAAAATGTGCGAAATTAATTGGTGCATTGCAGCAGACGTGATTTTAGTAGTTATTTAAGATATGATGTGCTGAAATTCAAACAATAAATATTTAGATAAAAAGTGGATGCAGTAGAAATGAGAGCTTAAAGTCGCAGGGTATGTGTGGTGAACGTCTGCGGTGTTTGTTGGTGAGATATAAGGTGTTTATTGTTGTGCAAAATTCGTAGTGCGTTGGCTGAATGCTGATCATTCATATATACTTTCATTTGAAGCAAGCAAGCGTGTTGATAATATGCAAGTGTACTGAGGAAGAGACAAAGAGAAGGTGGTTGAGGTGAGGGTCAGCTAGTGGAAAGTATTTTTACTTGCGCTCTGGAGTGTTTTATTAACATTTCTGTTATTAACGTAGTGTAATTATGTATGTGTAATGGGCCGGGTCGAGTTGTGGGGAGGCAAAAAAATCGCCCATTGCTCTATGAAAATCATATTCTAGGGATCAAAATAAGATACTTTGCCGAAGGAACCATACCTCTGAAACGAATTTTGATGTCCCCCAATTTGGGTCGAACTTTGACCCATTTAGAGTGCTCCAATCGAGTCCAAATGTATGACCGAACCCCACCAACTTTGGACGGCCGATCCACCCATGCCAATGGCACAACCCCTGGAACTCCCCTGGGGGTTCCCATACAATCATTTCAAAAAATCACCATTTTTGGTGATTTACATGAAAAAATCAGATAATTGCTATGTTTTTTCTTTATTTTTATTTATTTATTTATAATAATATCTATTTTTTCTCTTAAGAAATTTATTTAGTCAGAACAAATGTAAATGAAAAAAATTAATTTAAGTGATGACCTTAAACTAACAACAGACAATTGTGTTTGCCCTTGAAAACAGTTATGCTTAAGATATGTGAACATACTATCGGTATGTACAATAGATTGGGATGGGGAAACCTCTTATCATTGATAAATCGAAAGTTCGCAGATAAAAAGAGAAATGCAGACAAGAAGTGCTTCGCAAACGGTTAGATGATACCAATTTGTTAGCGTTTTCATTCGATGGCTGAAAAGATGATACTTTAACGATAGATAAAATTGATGAGAAGTATCATACTAGGATGGTAAAAGAACCTCATCTTGTTATTTTGAGAGAACCCAATTCTGAATTGATTGGTTACGTAAGACTGGAACATGAAACCGCTGAATACAAATAACCAAATTAAATGGTTTTTTTCAACGATATAAATATATCACTGGATACATTAATTGGAATATGCACTGCTGGTGAGCCAACAAACACTGGCCCACACGGTGGAATTATACGACGATTCGAATTGCTGTTAAAACGACCATTGCATTGGTTTGTTTGCCTTCTACACTTCAACGAACTTCCGTTTCGGCATTTGTTTGAAGCTTTGGATAAATCAACCAGCACTGGACCAAGATCGGCAACCGGAAAACTGAGCCGTCAAATCGAAACTTGTGAAACTCTTCCGGTAAGTTATTGCTACCACTCATTTATTAAACTGTCAACCATTTTTAATTATTTTATTATTATATATTTTTAGGTGGTGGACGGATCCAGAAAATTGAGTTGCAAAATATGCCCCCTGCTCCAGAAAAAAAAAGAATTTTCCACCGATTCGAAGTACTTATACGACATGGCCCATGCAATTTCTAACATGGTTCCGGTGGATCTGGTTAACATCAAACCAGGGAGAATTGTACATTCTCAGAAGGTGGCTCACCAAGGCCGCTAGATTATTGCGATTATATGTGACAACGGAAAATCCAGATGCAAATTTAAGAATTCTGGTTGAATTTATAATTAAATGGTATGTGCCAATGTACTTCAATATCAAGTATTACAGGAAGTCGTGTACGGCAGTGAATTATTTTTCAAGTTCATTGGTTGGTCACGATTTCTAGAACCTCGCTTACGCAAAATTGTCAATCAAGTAATTAATGATAATTCATATTATGCGCATTCGGAAAATATCTTGTTATCAATGTTGTTTGATGATAGGAAAGAAAAGAGCGACTGTGCCATCAAGAAAATTCTACGCTATCGAACCGATGTTGACGAGCCAATGGAACTTAGAGTTTATAAAAAACCAGATATAAACTTTAATTGCACAAGTTATACGGAAATGATCAATTTGAATGATATAAATATCGTATTTGAACCACCATTCACGCGAAGCATTCCGTACGATACATTGAAAGAATATTTAAATCTAGATGATCCAAAAATTCCATCACACATACAAGGAACGGAACGGCATGTTCAATTGCTAGCTAGCGTTTCCAAACGGGTTATACCGGAAAATGTAGAGGCTGTTATGGCGACAACATTAGAGAGCCGTGCGAAATTGCCCAGACTTGAAAGTAAAAAGGACTTCAAACAATAATTTTTTTTAATTTCCTTGCTATAACTCACTTAAATTAATTTTTTTCATTTACATATGTTCTGACTAAATAAATTTCTTAAGAGAAAAAATAGATATTATTATAAATAAATAAATAAAAATAAAGAAAAAACATAGCAATTTAGCTGATATTTTCATGTAAATCACCAAAAATGGTGATTTTTTTAAATGATTGTATGGGGAACCCCCCAGCGGAGTTCCAGGGGGTGTGCCATTGGCATGGGTGGATCGGCTGTCCAAAGTTAGTGGGGGTCGGTCATACATTTGGACTCGATTGGAGCACTCTAAATGGGTCAAAGTGGGATTTTTAAAAATTTGCCCCTACTCAAAGGTTCGACCCAAATTGGGGGACATCAAAATTCGTTTTAGAGGTATGGTTCCTTCGGCAAAGTATCTTATTTTGATCCCTAGAATATGATTTTCATAGAGCAATGGGCGATTTTCAAATCGACCCGCCCTAATGTGTAAGTATGCGAGTGAAACAATTACTTAACGTAGTCATTTAGATGAACTTGAAATTAGTTTAAGTCGGAATACTTTACGCCGAAATTTATTTTTTTTGGTGTGGTATTAAAGCTAATTTTTTTCGGAATCGAGTTCTAAGTAAAAAAGTAATTCCTCTGTTTTTTAGTAGCGAGACTTTAAATACAGAATATCTGGCCTCGAATGTCGAAATTGACTTTGTCGAAAATATCGTTATTAACTACAGTATCTGTGATATAATATGTCAGATTTTATTGGGTTTAAAAACTCGGATCGGTATTGTTTTAATACAACAACAATTTTTTTTAAGTTGTATTTATTATCATTGCTCAACAGTTTGTATGATCCACTAAGAACCACGGTAACCATGTTAATTAATGCTGTATTGCACATAGCACCCGTCGACATAGCCAAAAGGAGTTTTGCTGAAAAAAATGCTATTAGTCTCAGAAAAGCTGGGTATCTAAATGATACTGCCTCTGAAAACTTCGAAAACCTCGCACGCTTTGTCTTCGTACCAGTTCATTTGTATCATAGCGTTGTCGAACCAAGCTCTGGTAGTCTTTTCTCCGTTTTTTGCCATCAAATCTGCGAGGAAAGTGTGGTTAGGAAGAAAGCACTAGAGGAGATGACTTTAACCACCGTTTTGCATGCTCAACAAATCCAACTCATTATACGTTCCTCAACATTGGTTCAATCCCGTCGAAATAGAAAGTTTCCTCCTTGCTCACGTTTTTCCACCGAAACAGGGATTAAATAACCGCTACGACAACAACTACATGAACTGTACGTAATCTTTCTGATCTGATGTGCTGATAGAAGAACACTTACGTAATGCTAGAATATTTAACGAAAATGCAGAGGATTGCGATATCAAGTACTTTGAAGAATAGAGTTCCAATCTGAAACTGTATGTACTAGTGTTTTTACGAATGAAAAACCCGAACTTTGTTTACTATTAAAAACAATGAAGAAGGATTAGATAACACTGAAATCGTTATGAGTTCCCAAGGTAGTTTCCGATCTGAGCCGAAAACAATTGTGATAGTAAGATGTCCTAAACTAGGATAGAAGAGACTATAGTCCACACTCTTTCTTTCCTTCCACCTCATGTCTTACAACATTTAGGTGAGTTACTTAATTTCCATAGCGAGCGATATATCAAAGCAATGTTATTCGAAAGTATTGTGTTGTCTGTATGAGTGCGTTTTTTTTCTTTTTTTTTTTGGAGGGGGAATCTTCGAAAGATACCGTAATTTTTCCGGACAGTATGCACGATTCACATGGGCCGCTGAGGCGGAGATTAATACGTCTACGTACTAAACCCTTAACTCCATTGTCTTTGCTTGTTTATTTGCCCCACGGAACTGCCGTTAAGCACTACATCGTGAGGCCAAGTTTAGCCATTCTGGCCTACTCCTCATTCATCCTACTGATTTCTCTACGTTGCCACTCTTTCTTTCTTAGCTCTTTCAGAAGTATAGCACACCACTCTCTCACACTATCCCACACTTGTTTGGATTCTGTCATGAATCGCAATATGCTATCCGGTGTCACTCGTTTCGTTGTCAATTTCTGTAGATCAGCTCTCTCTTTTTCATACCGTCGGCAGAAAAAGAAGATGTGCAGCGCGTTTTCTCCGCTTATGTCGCAGAAGGAACAATTTGTCCCGTCGTCATGACCATACTTATAGAGATACTCCCTAAAACAACCGTTCCCCGTCAGAAACTGCGTCAAGTAAAAATCTGTTTCTCCAGGTTTCCTTCTTCTAATTATTTTATTAATTTTCCCACTTATCGAGGCTTGTTTGCCTCTCATCCTTCCGTTCTTCAGCCGTTAGTCGCCTGCCCAAACTTGTAGACCTGTCGTACAATCTTTTGAGTTCCATGGCCATTATATCTGGTGGCATGATGCCTGCTAAAATCCCAATCGCTTCGTGGGACACCGTACGAAATGCACATGTGACTCTAATAGCACTGAGCCGCATTGCAGACTTCGCTTTCCTAGCATACGTCTTTTGATGTAGTGCTGGTCCCCATATACAGCGCTGCGTACATCAGAATTGATTGGCTCACCTTAGCCAATAGCGTACGCCTACTTTGGCTGGGTCCACCTATGTTGGTCATTATTCTTAAAAGGGTGGCCGTTGCACATGCTGCCTTCTCACATGCCTTTTCGAAGGGGCACATAGCTGAGTCTTTTGTCTATCAGTACACCCAAATACTTCAGCGACTTCTGTGTCATGATAGTATGACCGTCGATATTTAGTTTGATGTCTTGGGGTTTTTTCCTACTTGTGATCAGCACAGATTCTGTTTTTTTATCCAGCGAGTTGGAAGTTTGTTGCCGTGAGCCAGTCGTTGATCGTCGTCGCTGCATGATTGCAAAGGTTTTCAAGTTGGCCAAGTTCTTGTGCCACTACGGTTATGGCAATATCATCCACGTACCCGATGATCTGCACATGCTTCGGGAGTGGGAGACGCAGTACCCCGTCATATAACACGTTCCACC
The DNA here is from genome assembly GCF_016617805.1 of Bactrocera tryoni. Lineage (NCBI taxonomy): Eukaryota > Metazoa > Arthropoda > Insecta > Diptera > Tephritidae > Bactrocera > Bactrocera tryoni. The sequence continues at coordinate 54,287,600 of NC_052500.1, read as the reverse complement.
ACAATGGGCCAAGCACAGAGCCTTGTGGAACTCCGCCCGTTACCGCATACTTTGTTTGTCCGTCATCTGTATGAGTGCGTGTGTATCTTTGTGTGTGCACAATGAATGCAAAAAATTTCGTATGCAGGCCAATAAAGGAAAAATTTAAGCAATAACAACAAAAATGCGTACCAAATGCAAACACACAGAGGTAGGACAAACAAATAACGGTAAAAAATAGAGGTATAGCATAAAAACAACAGTAGTGAAAAATATGAATAAAGGGGAAAAAGGTAAAGAAGAAGAAGTGGAGTAGCTGAGCAAAGAATGGTAAAACGCAGGTGAACAATTAAAATGGCTTTCATGTGTGAGTGCTGAATGAGTGTGTGTGTAGCACGTGTGCTGTGTTGTTCTTTCATTTCAACACCGCTAAACTGCATCATATTTTCGTGTATTCTTTTCATTTTAGTTTGTGAAAGCGGAAATGCCAGCATGTGCATGTGCTTTTGTAAAACTGTATGTGTGTATGTATGTGCTAGTGCATTTTACTTTTTAGCGGGCTTAGAAAAAATGCATTTCTATAGGTAATTGAAATAACGTGAAGTTTAAATGCGAAGATATTTTTTACGAGTAGCGAATTACTCAGTGCAAATTAAAAAAATTCGTTATTGTGAGTAACGTGCAAATTCATTTTAATATTATTATTGTTGTTCCACCTTTTTTAAATATTTTTATTGTGTTATTTTTGTATCTTTCATATTTTTGATATACGCAATTACTATCGGCTTTTATTGTGTATCATTTACTGAAAAATTATCAAATTAATTGTTATTAAAATATGTACATACATATATAATAAATCGGCGCTAAAATGTGTTATAAAAAATAGTCAATTTTGTTTAAAATATTATTTTAATTGTTTACTTTTAAATACCACTTATTTGAGTAGATATGATGTAATTAAAAACATTTATGACCGCATTGTGTGGTTTCAGTTGAGAGAGAGTGTGGCCAAAGTTTACCAATGTTGCTTAAGGTTAATCAATTTTACGCAATTTAGTTAAAAACTGCAGAATAAATTAAAATATTTATATATAAACACATTCCTTGAGATGTTGGGAGATCGTAACTTAAAATTTACGTGTCAATTTCTGCTTTGATAGATGCAAAATATGCTGAACAACACAGCACAATTCTGGGGGGAACTTATCAGGATAAGACAGAAACTGGAGTCTTTCTTAGATAAAGCAAGAAGGAACATTAATATCGGCTGAAGTGAGCTGCTATACCCGCACAGATGCATTTTGTAAAGTATAAGAAGGTATTATTTTTTTTATACTCTCGCAACAAAATTGTTAAGGAGAGTATTATAGTTTGGTTCACATAATGGTTGTTTGTAAGTCCTAAAACTAAAAGAGTCAGACATAGGGTTATAATACCATAGTGATCAGGGTGACGAGTAGAGTTGAAATCCGGATGTCTGTCTGTCCGTCCGTGCAAGCTGTAACTTGAGTAAAAATTGAGATATCATGATGAAACTTGGTACACGTATTTCTTGGCTCCATAAGAAGGTAAAGTTCGAAGATGGGCAAAATCGGCCTACTGCCACGCCCACAAAATGGGCACTAATAAAGTGTCATAACTAAGCCGTAAATAAAAATATTAAAGTGAAATTTGGCACAAAGGATTGCATTAGGGAGGGGCATATTTGGACGTAATTCTTTTTTGCCCCCTACTAAGTTTTTTGTATATATCTCGGAAACTACTATAGCTATGTCAACCAAACTCTATAGAGTCGTTTCCTTCAGGCATTTCCATATACAGTTCAAAAATGGAAGAAATCGGATAATAACCAAGCCCACCTCCCATACAAAGGTTATGTTGAAAATCACTAAAATTGCGTTAACCGACTAACAAAAAACGTCAGAAGCACTAAATTTTACGGAAGAAATGGCAGAAGGAAGCTGCACCCAGGCTTTTTTGAAAAATTGAAAATGGGCGTGGCGTCGCCCACTTATGGACCAAAAACCATATCTCAGGAACTATTAATCTAACTAATTTTACAGCAAAATAAGAAAATATGTAAATGACGGATAATGAAATCTCGATTATCACTTTATCATGCGAGAGTATAAAATGTTCGGTGACACCCGAACTTAGCCCTTCCTTACTTGTTTATAGGTCAGTTTGTGCATTCTACATATAGGGGTCTGATTCGGTGAAACCGATAAATAAGCGGCTTGTTTAGGAAAAAAGAAGGCCTGCAAAAGTTTAGAACGATAAATCAAACTGAGGTTCTTATTCGCCTATATATTGATAAAGGTCTAATCAGCTCATCAAGCGGATAATTTCAAAGTCTGCGACGTTTCTTTATGGCTGTAAAAACTTCGTGGTAAACTTAATATTGCCTAATCAGGAAATACCTAAACAATTTGTTGAAATTTATTTTTTGCAAGCAAAAGATTTAACTACTCCAGACAAAGTAAAATTAGTCTGGTGAAATTTCCGAATTCGCAGTCACCCAACGTGGGCAGCAAATCGAAACACCACGGCCAATGTTATCAACGAAAATTTCGCCGCATCAACAGCAACCTCAACTTCAACTTTAACTCACCCAAAACTTTTACCTAAACCATCCGTTGCTGGTTGCGGGCGATGCAAGTGTAGGTTCCCTGACATTGCACATTCTCTATAAGTAGGATGCCATTCTGAACACGCTGTCATATATTCCTTGGCAATCTGACGCCATCTGCAATGGAAATGTGAACGTACGTGTGTGAGTGAGTAGCGTAATAAAAACAAAACAATTAAGTGCATGTTTTGATTTTAAAGAAGCATTAGAGTAGTTTGTTTTATAAAAATTTTCCTATAATTGTCAAGTGATTGACATATGTACACAAATAATAGCTTTATAAGATATTAAGAGTCAATTGATTTCTAGGGAGTGGAAGACCTCAACAGGTTCTAGTTCGAAAATATCTGATCATTTATGGCTACGCTCCTTCTTAAAGTTTCAAGGGGTATTTTTTTTAAACATCTGGTCTTCAAGAGAAAATAAAGCGCATATAGTTTAATATTGTGGCGAAGTATTTATCTTTACTATAAAAATATGGGCTTGGCTCTACATTTTGAAAATGATTTTGGACAAGTGACCACTGTGGTTGGCTGATATAAATTCCGAAATTCGAAATTAATTCGAAGTATTTATCTATGCTACAAAGATATGTGTTTGGCAGTACGTTTCAAAAATTATTCCGAGATTACGATTTTCGACCACTTTTTGCAGCAATTAGGACACTATGTCAGCAATAACGCAGCGAAGAGGTCATTGGTCATGGCTCCAAAGATCTTCCCGTTGACTGTAACATTATGGTCGGGTTCATTTTTGAAGAAATATGGAGCAATGAATCTCTATACTTATAAGAACAATCGACCCTTTAAACCCTTGCCATAGATGGCATAAAGCCAGCGCAAGTTGAGCGAGCTGCCGAAATTTCAAAAAATTGATGTGCGAACGATTTTAGATTGGGAGGTAGGTTAAGGTTTCTTTCATACCGAAATTCGGCAAGAGATTATACATCCTCACCAAGCAGATCAGATCCATCATTGTATCCTCTATAGAAAACGTTAGAGAGACTAATTGATCTACTTTTAAGAGGTACTATACCAAGAAACGGCCTGCCAAGGGTACTTCATGCATATTGCAAAAGCAGTTTGCTGTGTGAATCTTCCTAGATATTAGCTTAACTTAACCAGAGCTTATCTTCTTATTTTTAAATTTCATTGCGAAAAACGATCGGTGGGGAATAGGGCAATGCGTGGAATGTGAGTAGAGGCACCTCAGAGAGGACGTTCTGTCGGCACTTGACTCCATATTATTGTTGTCAGCGATACTAGGGAATAGTTTAAGACGGCTGCCGAGTGATTATCTATGCAGATGACGAAGCTCTCATGGTTGAGAGAAAAGTCTTGGCTAAATCAAGGGTACCTTAACATCTTCAGCAATTGGACTGTTAAAAAAGGCCTCTAATAAGTACTTGCGAGAACTGGTTTTATCCTCTAGGAAGTAAAAAATTCCGAAGGCGTATTGCACTACCATAAATTAAACGAAATTACTGAGTGAAAAATCCAATAGCAAGACCGAATTATTCCCAAGAAGTTAAAAAAACTCCGGATGCACATTTACCATCAATGGAAGTAATGTGTCTCCGGCTTGTTAACAGTGTTAACTACCTAAAGCTAAAAGCTGGGGTTGGGAAGTAAAGCAGTGTCGGAAAGTTTCTAGCAACTCTAGTTTTGGTTTCCTGATCACTGCAGGATCTTCCAAGCAGAGGTGGTAGGAACATTAGATCTACTGTTCGGAGCGTAGTTTCCTTTAGAGTTTTGACTATCCACACCCTTTATAGTGAATTAGGCTTGACTTAGCTGATCGTACGCTCAAATATAGAGAAGAAATTTCTAAACCCCTTGTCTGTGGTATCGGGTTACTAGATTGTTTTGGATGAAACTGCAACACGAATGAAATTGCAAGTTCAAGGATACATAGATATCAGTTGCATCAGCTGCTTCGAACAAATTGATATATAATAAATTCTGCACTTCCTGCTCGAATGTTACACATTTGCTAGATATATGCTAAAACGCCGCGTATCGCATATATTTAGGCATACGAAATTGAAACTTAAGCACCTTAGCAGATATGAGAGAAGTTCAAGGCACTTTGCCGATAGTTGATATCGAACTAAATGAGTTTTTAATCTGGAATCAAAGGACTTCACTTAGCAGTCGGTCTCTTATCAACTTAAGGATTCAGTCACCCTAGCCTAACCTAACCTATAAGAACCAGTGGGCAGCACTGTGAAAGCAAAGAACCGCGTCAATGGAACAACCAAGCTCTGGTTAAGACTGAGTTTATTAACAAGTTGATTTTCCATGTATAATCGCGTGAATATTTGTTTTAATTGTATTTAAGGATCACCCCAATGTGAGCAGATGCTTTCCAACTAAACATGCAAAGCCCCAAAAGCATCACTTACCACATGCTGTATGCCATATTCCTACTCTATAAAATTTGCAATAAACTCGTTGAACGGAAATGCTCGCAGAAGGAAAATTTCGTTCGCAAGTTATTTTTTACAATTAAACCGATCGACTGTAGAAATGCAGAGATGTCAGCAAAGTCTATATGAATGTTATGTGCATATTTGTATTTATGTACGCTTGCAAATTAATAAATATGAACTCGTACATGCACGCTTACCTTTATCAACGATGATAGATACTGTCGATTGGATGTCCTGCCACAGGGCATTTGAGAAAAAAGGTCTTTCCCGCAACTGCAGATAGTTTCGGCATCATGCGCACATTTGGCATACCTGTGAGTGAGAAAGATAATATATGTATATTTGAGTAACATTGCAGGTGTGTAAAAAAGCTAAGCAAACAATAAAATACTATACAGGAATTTCAGCGAAAAGCGCGATGTTCATTTCACAAAATTTTCAAATATTTTAGAGCATCCTGTCAATCAGTCTGGTGTCCTACGTGTTTTATTAATATTTCTATGTGTGAATATTTGTATTTATATTAGCACTCATACCTGCCATCAATGAACTAGCCAATATGAGGCGAGGCTGCTTATTTCTGACAATTTTTTGCAAGAGTTTATATTCACATATATTTAATTTAATTCTTATTATTAAAGTAATAGAGTGTATTTGAAAAAAAGCCATAGTTAAGGTCTCAATTTTTTTATGTTTTGCTGATGGCATATGTCGGAACGCATATTTGTAATAGTATGACTAAATGGAACCATCAACATTAAAAACAGCAGGATTGGTTGAACTTTCCAGTTGCAGTTTTCAAGCTGTCAACCTCTTTTGCCGCCACAACGAGTACCAAAAGTGCATGGACGCAAACCCCCAAAGCAACATACCAACAACCGTAGCCGGCAAGAGAAGACCAGACTGCCAAACATATGTCTTAATACTCCAACAGACTGGAAGGTTGTGGCGCGTACATTTTAAGACAGATGCATTGGAGACTTCAAATACGCAGAACTCTGACGACGACTTTAATTTGCGTATCCTCTGGTGCATAACATCAAAATGCGATTTATGTAAAATACTCGTTCGCTGCTTTGCCTAGCAGCCACCAGCAACTACAGAAACTACGAAACTGTCAACAATAATAAGCTATAGCACTAACAAGCAAGGAAGGGCTAAGTTCGGGTTCAATCAAACATTTTATATACATGTAACTTGCAAGAAACAAAGCAAGGGAAATACCTAAACGTGTAAAATGTCAACTAGAGGAACGAAATTCAAACAATTTTATATCTTCTTCTTAATTGGCGTAGACACCGCTTACGCGATTATAGCCGAGTTAACAACTGCGCGCCAGTCGTTTCTTCTTTTCGCTACGTGGCGCCAATTGGATATTCCAAGCGAAGCCAGGTCCTTCTCCACTTGGTCCTTCCAACGGAGTGGAGGTCTTCCTCATCCTCTGCTTCCCTCGGTGGGTACTGCGTCGAATACTTTCAGAGCTGGAGTGTTTTCGTCCATCCGGACAACATGACCTAGCCAGCGTAGCCGCTGTCTTTTAATTCGCTGAACTATGTCAATGTCGTCGTATATCTCGTACAGCTCATCGTTCCATCGAATGCGATATTCGCCGTGGCCAACGCGCAAAGGACAATAAATCTTTCGCAGAACTTTTCTCTTGAAAACTCGTAACGTCGACTCATCCGTTGTTGACATCGTCCAAGACTCTACACCATATAGCAGGACGGGAATTATGAGTGACTTATAGATTTTGGTTTTTGTTTGTCGAGAGAGGACTTTGCTTCTCAATTGCCTACTCAGTCCGAAGTAGCTCCTGTTGGCAAGATTTATCCTGCGTTGGATTTCTAGGCTGACATTGTTGGTGGTGTTTACGCTGGTTCCAAGATATACGAAATTATCTACAACTTCAAAGTTATGACTGTCAACAGCGACGTGAGTGCCAAGTCGCGAGTGCGACGACTGTTTGTTTGATGACAGGAGATATTTCGTCTTGCCCTCGTTCACTGCCACACCCATTTGTTTTGCTTCCTTGTCCAGTCTGTAGAAAGCCGAACTAACGGCGCGGGTGTTAAGGCCGATGATATCAATATCATCGGCATACGCCAGCAGCTGTACACTCTTATAGAAGATCGTACCTTCTCTATTTAGTTCTGCGGCTCGAACTATTTTCTCCAGAAGCAGGTTGAAAAAGTCGCACGATAGGGAGTCGCCTTGTTTGAAACCTCGTTTGGTATCGAACGGCTCGGAGAGGTCCTTCCTGATTCTGACGGAGCTTTTGGTGTTGCTCAACGTCAGTTTACACAGCCGTATTAGTTTTGCGGGGATGCCAAATTCAGACATCGCGGCATAAAGGCAGCTCCTTTTCGTGCTGTCGAAAGCAGCTTTGAAATCGACAAAGAGGTGGTGTGTGTCGATTCTTCTTTCACGGGTCTTTTCCAAGATTTGGCGCATGGTGAATATCTGGTCGGTTGTTGATTTTCCAGGTCTGAAGCCGCACTGATAAGGTCCAATCAGTTTGTTGACGGTGGGCTTTAATCTTTCACACAATACGCTCGATAGAACCTTATATGCGATATTGAGGAGGCTAATCCCACGGTAGTTGGCGCAGATTGTGGGGTCTCCTTTTTTATGGATTAAATAAAATTCCAATCGTTGGGCATGCTTTCGTCCGACCATATTTTACAAAGAAGCTGATGCATGCTCCCTATCAGTTCTTCGCCGCCGTGTTTGAATAGCTCGGCCGGCAATCCGGCAAAAAAAAAAAATGTATATAGTATTATATAAAAAATGTTTGCTGAGATTCAATAAAGTACCTCACATACCATTACCAAACATATAAAGTCACCCGGATGTTATATGTATGTTTCCTATATGGGGACCAGGTCAAATTTTTGGACAATTTTATTCATTTTAGGCACAAAGTTACACCGTTATTATTAAAACACCCCTTACCATTTTTATTGAGATAACTCACAAGTTGGCTGATATAAAGTCAGCTAGAAGTTCGAAAACCGTTGTGTTAGGTATACGGAAACTAAGGGCAGTATTGAGAGGAATCAACCCATTTTCGATGTCTTGCAAATTTCAAATTTATGGTATCTTGGTAATCTGAGAGCATTGTTTCACAGACGTTTACGCGAGGCTGTTTTTCGAAAAAAAATGCAGTGAACCAATCTTACTTTTACTTTCCTTTGACCTAAATGATTTTAGAAAATGGTTTACACTGGTCGTTCATATATTCCAATGATGCCAGCAGAATTCATGACTTAGCCACCAACTCTTTTATTTTATTGACATGTTGATCATTCGCGGATGTCGAGGTTCTTGACCCTCTTTGAATCATTTATGCCAATAAAAAATACTTCACCGCGACAAAGAATTGTCACTGAACGTCTTTTCCAACATTCTAAACGCTTCGTCACCAGAAATTTTATTACAAAGTTTAATCTAACTTCTTCTTAGCGTCGAATATACTTTGTGTACTTCAGAAAGACAAGCGTATACTAAACGCTAATGATTATTGTGATGGGACATTTATCAAAGATTTTTACTAAAAACTTTCTTCGAAAATTGCACCATTTCTTTAGAAAATCGTCCATGCTCAATTTCGTAAGGATATCTTTTTTCTAGGTGTAACAAACCTCGCGACAAACCTAAAATACCTGCTCAAGGTATAAAAAATAGAAAGGTGACTGATGAAGAAGACCAAAATCGTTCACCAGTACCAGAGTTTTTAACTTCATAGTCATCATTTTGTAGTAACGTATGCGGTAGCTCTACAGGACATCTACCAGTACCGGGATATACAGCTTAGATGGCTTACATTTTGTTGTTCTCTTAGAAATTTCAGCCATAACACCGTTTTTGGAGACTATACAATGAGATTCGATATAAAATATTTCATGCATTTCTATGCTGCAATACATCACTAAAGTGTGTGGAACATACCTGTACCAACAGTGGTTTAAAATGCTTTTAACACAACTCTTGTCCATCACGAGGAGAGAGAGAAGCTCACTTCACTATAAATTGTGCGTGTATGTAAGAGCTAGTATGTTGGTGCAACACCAGTACGTCCTCTCCAATATGTCATATTCAAAGTTGCTGGTGACAGCAATCACGCGTTAATGCTTCACTATGCACATATACTTCATTGAACATTCTATAACCAAAGGGTGTTTTTAGACATTTGGTTTTCCTGTTATTTCAGCTTTAGTTTTAAAAAATGATTTTGATAAGTGACCTCCGCGTCTGACTTGAATAAATTGATGTCGAGTGACCCAATTTCCGACCCCTTTTAGCAGCAGTGGAGTCACATGTTAGCGACAATGCCCCAAATAATCTCTTCAAAGAAGCGACTTAATACAACTCCACTGCAATAGTCTAAAGGTGTTAGCACGACCCACGACCCACGACCCGATAATATAAAACGGTTACATGTTCGTTCGACTTCAATTCTTGCAGCAGTTGGATTTTGTAAGCCTAACATCCTTCCTAAAAATTTTCCATAGAGTGAATGGGTACAGCTCCAATTTTTGCGTATGGACTAATTTGAGTCTTCTTCGATACTCTGCTCCAAAGCAGCAAAGGCGTCTTCGCTGCGCAATGTACAGCGTATCTTAGGATGTGTTTTATCCAATAAAGTAAACGACTAAAAAAAACACCTGTTAAGGACATAACTACATAAGTATGAATACATACTTGTATACGCCACTTCCGCAAATAGAAAAATTGAATTTGAAATATGAAGACGTTGGCAGTGGCAATAAAATGTGCTCCACCTAGTCTTCAGTGGAGCAAACTAATTGTCGGTGAGCAATCGAGTTAGGTAATAATGTTTCTCTCTATTTTTCCTGTTTTAGTCTTGTTAATGAACTGTTTTCGCGCAAAATCAGCGAGACCATGCTAAACTTTACACTTTTCTCCTTTCAAGTTGTGAGGATGTATCACGACAAATTTAATTGGGGGTTAAATGCAATCAACTTCAGGCCACCCTGAAAGTCATATAGGCAGCTAATAACTGAAACGCAAACAAAACTGCATACATTTTTTTTAAATTCAGTCAATATTTGCCATTTATGGTACGTCATATATGAATTTATTAATTATACATAATAATATAGGTTAAATATATGAGTAGGTCTGCCATACTCACATTTGGTAGCGGAAATCCATCCAAGTGCCAAACAATTTTCGGTGTTGGATTTCCACTGACGCTGCACTTCAGCGAAACTGACGGTTCTGGTTGTATGGTTTGCTCGATAAATTTGTAGATCAGTTGTGGTGCCACCTCTGAAAGAAAATTATGTTATCAGTAAGTAAGTATCATCTGAAATATTATTAACAAAACACCAGGACCTATCCAAACCTGAAACAAGTATTTCATCCAAGTTCTTAAAGTTAAGAAGACGGCTTTTTCCAGCATTTAAGCACAATAGGTTTGCATTATGAAGCAGGGAGTGGAATTTCCATAATTGGTTTCAAGTGAGATTAGCTTCTTTTTATAGAAGGATCTTAGACGTAAGTTATATTATTTCGCTATGTGTGCTTGGAATATATTGTACCTGGATAGTGTGCACTAGGGTGGGTCGATTTAAAAATCGCCCATTGCTCTATGAAAATCGTATTCTAGGGATCAAAATAAGAAACTTTGACCCATTTAGAGTGCTCCAATCGAGTCCAAATGTATGACCGATCCCCACTAACTTTGGACGGCCGATCCACCCATGTCAGTGGCACACCCCCTGGAACTCCCCTGGGGGGTTCCCCATACAATCATATCAAAAAATCACCATTTTTGGCCTTTACATGAAAAAAGCAGCTAAATGGCTATGTTTTTTCTTTATTTTTATTTATTTATATATAATAATATCTATTTTTTCTCTTAAGAAATTTATTTAGTCAGAACATATGTAAATAAAAAAATTAATTTAAGTGAGTTATAGAAAAAAACTAAAGAAAATTATTGTTTGAAGTCTTTTTTACTTTCAAGTCTGGGTAATTTCGCACGGCTCTCTAATGTCGTCGCCATAACAGCCTCTACATTTTCCGGTATAATCCGTTTGGAAACGCTAGCTAGCAATTGAACATGTCGTTTCGTTCCTTGTATGTGTGATGGAATTTTTGGATCATTAAACGGTGGATTATCTTGATTTAAATATTCTTTCAATGTATCGTACGGAATGCTTCGCGTGAATGGTGGTTCAAATACGATATTTATATCATTCAAATTGATCATTTCCGTATAACTTGTGCAATTAAAGTTTATATCTGGTTTTTTATAAACTCTAACTTCCATTTACTCGTCAACATCGGTTCGATAGCGTTAAATTTTCTTGATGGCACAGTCGCGCTTTTCTTTCCTATCATCAAACAACATTGATAACAAGATATTTTCCGAATGCGCATAATATGAATTATCTTTAATTACTTGATTGACAATTTTGCGTAAACGAGGTTCTAGAAATCGTGACCAACCAATGAACTTGAAAAATAATGCACTGCCGTACACGACAGAGCTGTAATACTTGATATTTAAGTACATTGGCACATAACATTTAATTATAAATTCAACCAGAATTCTTAAATTTGCATCTGGATTTTCCGTTGTCACATATAATCGCAATTATCTAGCGGCCTTGGTGAGCCACCGAATGTAAAATTTCCCCTGGTTTGATGTTAGCCAGATCCACCGGAACCACGCCGGTAGAAATTGCATGGGCCATGTCGTATAAGTACTTCGAATCGGTGGAAAATTCTTTTTTTTTTCTGGAGCAGGTGGCATATTTTGCAACTCAATTTTCTGGAAGCCGTCCACCACCTAAAAATATATAACAATAAAATAATTAAAAATGGTTGACAGTTGTAATAAATGAGTGATAGCAATAACTTATCGGAAGAGTTTCACAAGTTTCGATTTGACGGCTCAGTTTTCCAGTTGCCGATCTTGGTCCAGTGCTGGTTGATTTATCCAAAGCTTCAAACAAATGCCGAAACGGAAGTTCGTTGAAGTGTGGAAGGCAAACAAACCAATGCAATGGTCTTTTTAACAGCGATTCGAATCGTCGTATAATTCCACCGTGTGGGCCAGTGTTTGTTGGCTCACCGTCAGTGCATATTACATTTAATGTATCCAGTGATATATTTTTATTGTTGAAAAAACCATTTAATTTGGTTGTTTGTATTCAGCGGTTTCATGTTCCAGTCTTACGTAACCAATCAATTCAGAATTGGGTTCTCTCAAAATGACAAGATGAGGTTCTTTTACCATCATAGTATGATACTTCTCACCAATTTTATCTATCGTTAAAGTTTCATCTTTTCTGCCATCGAATGAAAACGCTAACAAATTGGTATCATCTAACCGTTTGCGAAGCACTTCTTGTCTGTATTTCTCTTTTTCTCTGCGAACTTTCGACTAATCCATGATGAGAGGTTTCCCATGCTTATCTTTAATTTTAAAATCTTGCAAAAGAGCGGTTCCCAATGCTGATGCTACTCTGTCAGGCACACCAAATCTGTCACATACCAAGCCAAAGTTGAAACAATCGTATCTCTCTGTGTATTGTGAACTTGTGCTTCTATCCATATCTTCTTGAACCGGTGGCGGTGCGTATGTTGAATCATTGGGATCTTGGTATGTTGGCATTGATGACATAGACGTTGCTCCTTGCTCTTCAGTTTCCATCATAAATGCATTCACTTTTAGCCTTCTCTGATTATGTTGATCGTGCATGAACCCTTTGAGGCGTTCGGGAACCCAGCCGCATGCACATGGAGCTGCCTTCAAATCGAATTTACATGTTCCAATGTAAAAAATTGTTTCCAGAGATTTTACATACTCTGTAAATTGTTGGGTGTTGTTTCTTCTCTTGATTTGCTCTTAATACTTGTCAAGCAATTTATTCAATTTATTACATACGCTTTTTTTCAGCATTATTTCCATACCAGGTTTTTCCAAAATTCCAATCAACTTATCTTGTACTTGAATAGTGAATGATTTATGGGAAAACTTTTTTTGTTCTGTTTTAGCACGTTCGCTTAAGTAAAAATAATATCTCAAGATATCCAAATGGGTTGGTAAATTAAGATCAGTCAAATCAGTAGACACACCAAAAACAGTAACATCATGCTTGGGTATATGACTCATTGGGTTTTCGATAGTTGTTAATGTAGTTGCTTCATCTTGCGGTGTAGAGGATGGTGGATTCATTGTAAACTTTTTGATTTGGAATGTTCACATCACTTATTATTTTTTTTTGAAATACCATAGTGGTTATTGCTTTAGTTCTCCTCACTTTCAGAGGTAATAAGAATGAAATGGTAATTTCAATTCCATTTCAAAATTTGCCCCTACCCAAAAGTTCGACCCAAATTGGAGGACATCAGAATTCGTTTCAGAGGTATGGTTCCTTCGGCAAAGTTTCTTATTTAGATCCCTATAATATGATTTTCATAGAGCAATGGGCGAATTTTTCAGCTCCCCACAAATCGACCCGGCCTAGTGTACACCAAAGTCTTTTCAAAGGAACGCGAAATCTCTTCAAGATGGAAGTTTGTCATTGAGAAAAATTGCGAATTAATAAACTACGTGGGGCACTAGGAGAGCAGAAATGTAGAAGTAGGAATCGTGAAAAACGGTGTAAAGATGGGTGACATGCGTGACTTTCGTAAAATTAACCACTCAGACACCACTGTCGTCTAATACACGGAAATATGAGAAAGTTGATGCACTTCAGGGACCCTTTTTAAGACAGATGAGAGAGGGACATTAATCCTTACTTCGGTTGGGAATATCTGTTTCTACACTTTTTTATAGCTACTTCGTTTTAATTTAAACCAAGTAGTGAGTTAAGAGTAGAGGCGGTAAAATTCTACTACAACTCATAATAATAAAAACATTACAACTAATAATAAAGATTATTCGGCTGAATTATACTGATATGATCGGGATTGTGTAATATCAAATTTGAAGCCCGGCATTTAAATCAGCTAAGTAAGTTTAAGTTTTTGATTTAGAGAAGTACTACCAAGTGGAGCATACCCAACTGATTTATATTAAAATCTCTGAAATAAACCGAAATCCATCAATACCTTCACGAAAAAATATGCTGGTGCTAAGGTTCTACAACAAATTCCTATTTATCTTTCAATTATTTTTGACCCAGCCCTTTGAATACCGAGCTCACACTTTTAGACAAAGCTTAATTATAATTATGAAATACAATCAATTAATTGCCATAATAAGTATTCCACTCACTTCCTAGTCGCAATTCCGATGCGGCTTGGGCCGACTCCAAATCATTTTTCACAATACACTGATACACCCCTTTGTAATGGATGTAATGCGTATGTGCTCTGTGGGGAGTAGAAGCAGTGGTTGACCATCCTTTAGCCAAAGAACACTCTGCTTTGGGAAGCCCGAAATGCTGCAAATCTAAGGAAAAGAACACATATCTACTGTTAGAGCTAAACAAAAACGCCAATCATTAGGCTAATTGTGCGAAATTTAAGTGAGTTTTTTGTGTGCTTCAAATAAATTCCGTGAATATTCAAATAAATTTTTGCCTCCTGGCAATGGAACTCACCAAGTTTGCGGTTTTGCCCCGAATCATTGTTTGCACGGTGGGTTGGATGCTGGCAGTGAGCGGTGATCTAACAACAATTTGTACTTCCAAAGTTTCGCTGCCTTCCGAGGCGGTGGCAGTGCAGAAGAAGGCTCCGCTGTCGGGCCGATCGACTGCGGTTATAATTAGCGTGCCTTCCTTGATTTTTGCACGACCTGTCGCCAGCAAATTCTGTATGGACTCCTTGTTGTTTGGTCGTTTCGTGTGCCAGCTGGAAGTAATTTGCAATGGTTGAGATATGTGGAGTTTTATTTCTCATATTTAACAAATGAAGAGGCTATAGAAACTTTTAGTTTTCTTCAGTAAACTCTTAGCTGAATTTATTGAGATAATTTATTTGGCAGCGAAGTTTTGTATTCGTGCAGACTTCGCTTTGTTTGAAATTCTAGATAATTACTTAGCTTAATGAACCGGTAAGTGGGTAGACAATCTACTACCAAAGCAATTTTTGTAACTCCAAATTAGGAGTGCCTCCAGACACATTTTGAAATCATATAGTACTGCTATGAGTGTTTGAGTTTGCTGAATAACCACAATTCAGAAGAATCAATGCATTATGGACGGTGGATTATTGTGGTGCGAAAATCAAGAGTTTTCGGCCCATAATTCCGGCCTATTTTCACGAAGAGCTTCACACAAACGACGCACAACCCTCAAATAGTATTCGAGTTTGGCCGGCCAGAAGGAATTCGAAGTGCAGCATACCTCGATAATTGACATCTTGATAGAAGGAAAGCATTGTTTCATAGACGTTAACGCGCCGCTGTTTTTTGAAAACAATTTGGTGGTTTCACTTTCCTTAGTCCCAAATGATCTCTTAAAGCGGTATTCACTGATCCTTCCGATATGCCAACAATGCAAGTTAGATGTCTGATGGTTAATCGTAAGAAAGAGTTGACATAGAACGTTAGGAGGCGTATTTTAATAATTTGGTAATATTGCGTAAAACTACTAAAAATGGATAAAATCGGGCAGTGCTTCCAATATCCCGCATAGACCTAATAAACATTAATATTTTCGAAATTCTGGTTGATTTTATACCGCATATATCAATGAATAGTTTTTTTTTTATCAAATAGCAGTTAATTCTTGTGCCTTAATTGGATCAAATTGGATCAAATTGGATGAATGCATGGCCTAGCTCCCATGTAGCTAATATAAGAATTTTGAAATCCGTTCGATTTTTTTTTTGTATCTTTTCTTAATAAAACGCAGAGACATATGCGTGTATTGGCCAATTTGTAGGTTATTTGAATGAAATTCTGAGACATATTTTTTTATAATGCTTTGTTCTAATGCCAAAATTGGAAAAAACTGGAACAATTTTACCTTTAGCCTCCATATACCCAATATATGAATTTCAAACATTTGAGTTGCTTTATACAGTACATATCGTATGACGGAGTTTCAAGGTGTCGATTAAAGGTTTTTTAAAGGATTTCTATCCTGTATTATGTCTGAAGAAAAATATGGTTGTGCCCATATCTCTCTGAAATAAATGGGTTTGGTTCCGTTTGAGAAAGAAAAACTTAATGTAAATTCCACAGGACAAGATCTCATTTACAAAACAATTGTATGAAATTGGGCGCCTTCCTGTTATGTTATATATAAGCAGTTATTTTACGTATCTACATCTGACCACTATTCGGTATGAAGTGTGAAAATCTCGTGGCTTTGCTAATGTCACTGTTAGTGGTGGTCGCTATTATAGACGTATAGTATGTTGTTGCCGGCATCCTGCATGCCAAGGCATAGTAAAATACTGCATGTCAATGTAAACTATATGAGTGTGCGCGGGGACAAGGCAAAGACTGTCTCAACACATATTTAGCACGAATAATAAATGTAGCGTACAAACAGGCGCGTACTCCTAACAACCACGTAACGCTCAATTTTCCCAGACCAATAGGCTCGCTTGAATATTTCCACTGTCGCCTGAGTTTCTTTCCGGTTTTATGTCACACAAACTCACTCGTATGTGCATGCACAACATCTCACATTTTCTAGATTTTTTTATTTTTCGCTTTGCTTGGGTCGCTTTTTCTTCTTTTTTTGTTGTTGTTTTGTTTATGTCGTTCTGGCTTTTAGGTTTTCTGCTTCTTAATTTTCAGCCTTTTACACTTTCCCTATGTGTTTCGCCTGGCACAGTTGGTTTCCACGGCTCCAGCGTGCAACGGGACAGTTTCAGCAGTCATGTGTGTTAAATTATTTCCCTGCTTGCTCCTGACATGGTTGCCCTTACTCTTCGCCACCATTTGCGGGTGCTGGTCGGTTCGTATTGTCTTAGCTTGACTTGGTGTGCCGTCGAGTTGTACGCAAATATTCACAGCATTCCTTTGCAAACATTTCGCCACATACATACATTGCTTTGGGTGGTATGTAAATGGAGGTGGCGGTATTTGAGTCTGCAGTGCTTATGAGGGCTCCCTCATGTTTTCTGCTTTCATTTTCATGTTAAACTCTGAACTCCCCACATTCATTAAAATTTTGTCAATTTTAATTTTCCGCAGTTAATTCAATAGTTTAAAGTTCTCAATAAGGGAAAAGGGTATTTTAAATATAATTTTCATTTTGCGAGACCCTGAGACTCATTACTTGCACTGTCGTGCCTTTTCAATACGTTCACAAATAAAGCTATTGTAAGCTTTCTTCTCAAAAATGGACGCCAAATCGAGTGCACCTATGCCGTCATTTGATAAACGCTGTCAAAACTTTAACGTGTTACCGTAGTAGTTTTCCTTCGGTGCCCAAAGCGAAGGTAACCATTCCTCGAGTGGTGTACCCGGAGCATGCTCTGCTGCTGCTGCAACGACAGAATCCGGACGTGCCAACTAGCGACTGAAATGAAAATTGAGGCCAAAAGTACATCCTCCAGATTACAAAGGCGGCAGAGGATATTCGGTCCCTACTTTATTGTATGTAATATTGCGCCAGCAAGGAGCTTGGGCCTTGCAGACGCAAAGTACAGGAGTGCTTCAACTGGCCCAAGTTAAAAGAAAGCGAGGACTGCTGAAATGAATATAAATATTTTCTAAAAGACTACAAGAAGTTGGTGCGCAGGACAAAGCGAGCATTCTGGAAAAACTTTAGTGGATTTAAAAATACTAAGGAGGTATAAGAAATACGCTCTTGGTGTATTACCAAGTATTACTTGAGCGATCAGCAACGTCTCTACGGAATCTCTTCTAATAGTTGATCCTGCTATACAACGCTGGATCTGAAGCCTCTTGACTTTTAGACGGATAAGAGCAGAATAAAACGACGTTAAAATTACCAGGGAACTCTGTAGAAGTACTACCAACGATGAAGTGCTAAAAACTTGGAAGGCGAAGACCCTAAGATAGTGGAATATGCGGAGAACATTGTCATCTTAATAACGGGTAGATATCTACAGACTATTAGCAGTATTATGACCAACATCCTCAATAGCAAAATCGCCGTAACGAATACTGGCTGCAGGAGAATTTACATATAGAACCTTCGAGCATAGCTCGGTGGTAAATTCCTATTGGCACTCGATAGAAGAGACTGTAGGAAAATAATCGGAATACTAACTGGTCATTCTCTGGTGGCAGCACACGTCCTCAGAATGGTGCTGACAGATCGAGAAGACTGCAGGAAATGTTTAGAGCAGAGCGCCAGGGAAACAGTGGAGCATCTCTTGTGGACTTACCCCGCATTGGCAAGACTACTCTGTAAGCATCTGTGGTCCCAATGAGAACTCGCGGACAGTATGCACAATACAAGTGAAAGGATGTTTAGACATCTTATCTCCAGCATCGAGTTACCACACGATTAGACTGGTTTGGGGACTGGCCTGGACGGTATTTCAGAAAACTGCATGGCTGATAGGATTGCTAGGGAAAGCAGTTCAAACTCAATAACTGCAGAATGGGAGTTGCGTTGGTTTTCTGTGGTTGGCAATTTATTATGCAGCCGCTGTTTCTTGATTCCTGAGGCAGGCTCATCAAAAGATGTTTATGCCTCTAGTAGGACGGTAATAATGAATTACTTTTAGAGTCTGGACTTTGTTTATCGAAAGAGGACCTTACTTTTTAATTGCCTACTCAGTTCAAAGAAGTTCCTGTTGGCAAAAGTTATTATGCTTCAAATTTCAAGGCTAATATTCTTCTTGGTTTTAATGCTGGTTCTAAGATAAACGAAAACTACGACTTTAAAGTTATAACTGTCAACAGCAGATTTGTGCTAGTTTCAGGCGCTTTGGCGATAGCTGATGACCAATAAAAGAAGATTTTCAGCTGACTACAGAAAGAACTGTCTACAACACTCTAAGTGTGTTACCGACACCATGTAGGGGATTACCGTCTAATCTAATCTTACTTACTAGTTATGTTCGCAATTGGAGTTCCATTAGCTATAATTGGTGGATGAATATATGCTAATTGATTGAGGACTGATTTACTTAACATTCTAAAAATATTTGAATTCTATTGATATCCGTGAAAGGAGACACGATCCAAGATTGAAGTTTTGTGAAAGAGTAGACTAGGGATGTCAATGCCGACTGACCCCGAATAACTAAATCATTTCGGAGGAGATATAGAACAGTTTGAATCGAATTGACAAGGAAGACCCGCTAGATGACTGAGTTTCTAAAGCTTTCATGTTGCGCTTATCGAATTGTTTTTACATTTAATGAAGCCTTATGATTAAATCACATAAATAAGTTAGGAAGGGCTAAGTTCGGGTGTCACCGATCATTTTATACTCTCGCATGATAAAGTGGTAATCAAGATTTCATTATCCGTCATTTACATATTTTTCAAATACCGTATTTGTGTAAAGTTTTATTCCGCTATCATCATTGGTTCCTAATGTATATATTATACAGAGAAGGCATCAGATGGAATTCAAAATAGCGTTATATTGGAAGAAGGCGTGGTTGTCAACCGATTTCACCCATATTTCGTACATGTCATCAGGGTGTTAAGAAAGTATTATATACCGAATTTCATTGAAATCGGTTTATTAGTTCCTGAAATATAGTTTTTGGTACATAAGTGAGCGACCCCACGCCCATTTTCAATTTTTAAAAAAGGCCTGGATGCAGCTCCCTTCTGCCATTAAAATAAAATACATTTTTATACTCTCGCAACAAAGTTGCTAAGGAGAGTATTATAGTTTTGTTCACATAACGGTTGTTTGTAAGTCCTAAAGAGTCAGATATAGGGTTATATATACCAAAGTGATCAGGGTGATGAGTAGAGTTGAAATCCGGATGTCTGTCCGTCCGTCTATTGAGATATCATGATGAAACTTAGTACACGTATTTCTTGGCTCCCTAAGAAGGTTAAGTTCGAAAATGGGCAAAATCGGCCAACTGCCACGCCCACAAATGGCGAAAACCGAAAACCTATAAAGTGTCATAACTAAGCCATAAATAAAGATATTAAAGTCAAATTTGACACAAAGGATCACATTAGGAAGGGCATATTTGGACGTAATGTTTTTCGAAAAGTGGGCGTGGCCCCGCCCCTACTAAGTTTTTTGTACATATCTCGGAAACTACTATAGCTATGTCAACCAAACTCTACAGAGTCGTTTCCTTCAGGCATTTCCATATACAGTTCAAAAATGGAAGAAATCGGATAATAATCACGCCCACCTCCCATACACAGGTTATGTTGAAAATCACTAAAAGTGCGCTAACCGACTAACAAAAAACGTCAGAAACACTAAATTTTACGGAAGAAATGGCAGAAGGAAGCTGCACCCAGGCTTTTTTAAATTGAAAATGGGCGTAGCGTCGCCCACTTATGGACCAAAAACCATATCTCACGAATTACTCCACCGATTTCAATAAAATTCGGTATATAATACTTTCTTAACACCCTGATGACATGTACGAAATATGGGTGAAATCGGTTGACAACCACGCCTTCTTCCAATATAACGCTATTTTGAATTCCATCTGATGCCTTCTCTGTATAATATATACATTAGGAACCAATGATGATAGCGGACTAAAACTTTACACAAATACGGTATTTGAAAAATATGTAAATGACGTATAATGAAATCTCGATTATCATTTTATCATGGGAGAGTATAAAATGTTCGGTGACACCCGAACTTAGCCCTTCCTTACTTGTTTGTATATTTACGCTCGTACGCGCTTTTGAGTGCTTTTAAGGGCCACAAGCGTATACTTATTGCTGGCTTCACGTCTAGTTTGCGCGTGGTGTTTAGCTTCGAAGCTATCGGTAATTAATTTGACGATGTAATTAACACACCGCAACTTTATAAAACCCGCATGCGATTGGCGATGCTTGGAGTAACCTCGGTACATTATTGTGCAAGTCATAAGCAACGTATTCGCAGCGGTTTGCAGAGGGCCATTTGTAACGTGTTAATCAAGTGCTTCCAATAGTCGAATTCTATTCTCATTCGGCTTTCCTCATAGGCAAAATTTACAATATGCAAAAAACACAAACCAAAAATACTCGAAATATCTCAGTAAAATGATTTGTTGAGATAGGGTTTGAAGATCCAAAGATCCATGAAAGTTACCCGACGTCAAAAAATTTAATTGAACTAAAATATAATTGCTTGACTATAGAGTCCATAATCCCAAAACTTCAAAACGATATACGTAGCAATATATGGACTTCGTTCAGCCGTTATTGGATGTGTACCTTGCACGTGGCTTATATCACATCATATTTCGGCTAAACATGACTCTCTCCCACAGAAGTCAAAGCTTAACTATTGAAATAAAATCAAAGACAGGGGTCAAGTTAGAGTTACCTGAGGTAAAGATGCATATCCTTTTAATTGAATAAATATTTAAATGAATAGTGACGTTCGCTATATAATTTTTATTTTTTCCGCTCTACTATTGCAGCTTAAGTTGACGTACAGAGAAACTACTCTACTTTTGAAAATTTGAGCTGGTAAAAAGCTGGATCTCCTGGCTTCTACAGTTTCCTTTTTTCAAACACATAAATTGTAAATTATAGGCAGATAAGCTATCCTTTGACAAGATTGAGTTTTAAAGTCCGAGAAAACAGAAATACCTCGAGACAAATCTTAATAACTTGTGTATAAATAATTCAAAATTATATTAATTCGGATGAAAAAAGGATGCTAGATCAGCTGCGAAAACTTTCTAAGCTATTTTTGATTTCAAGTTTAAAATGAGAGACCATACTGATATGCAAAATGACGTTAACCACAATTATCAGCACCGTCAAAATCGGGAAAGACCTCTAGGAGGACGACGCTGTAGACAGGGCGATTTTTTTCAACATAATGTTAGAAAAATTGATACGCACCACTAAACTGAACCGTTATGACACCCTCTACTCTAAAAGCATAATGCAAATAATATTGGCATCATAACGAGGCCTGAACAACAGAATCGTCAGCGCAGCCTTTCCTAGCTAAGAAAGAGATGCGAACGATGTTGATGTTGTGGTGAACTTTGGTAAGATGAAATACTTGGAGACCTCTGTGGTCATTCTTGGGAACAGCATCGCTGAAGACAACTGCTAATTTGAAGTGAAGGACTTTGTATATCTCAGAACCAATATACAAGTAAATTTAACAAACAATCTAAGCCGAAATATTAAACGCTGAGTAACTCTCACAAACATGTGTACTTTAGGATTGGTAGGCAATTGAGAAGCAGATCCTTATCTCAATGAACAAAAATTCTTCTACTTCTTCTTAATTGGCGTAGACACCGCTTACGCGATTATAGCCGAGTTAACAACAGCGCGCCAGTCGTTTCTTCTTTTCGCTACGTGGCGCCAATTGGATATTCCAAGCGAAGCCAGGTCCTTCTCCACTTGGTCCTTCCAACGGAGTGGAGGTCTTCCTCTTCCTCTGCTTCCCCCGGCGGGTACTGCGTCGAATACTTTCAGAGCTGGAGTGTTTTCGTCCATCCGGACAACATGACCTAGCCAGCTTAGCCGCTGTCTTGTACAGCTCATCGTTCCATCGAATACGATATTCGCCGTGGCCAATGCGCAAAGGACCATAAAGCTTTCGCAGAACCTTTCTCTCGAAAACTCGTAGCGTCGACCCATCGGTTGCTGTCATCGTCCAAGCCACTGCACCATATAGCAGAACGGGAATTATTAGTGACTTATAGAGTTTGGTTTTTGTTCGCCGAGAGAGGAATTAGGCTTTATAAATCTCTTATCATTTCTGTTCAATTATGCGGTGAACTAGGCGAACTAGAACGGACCCACGGTTACAGTGTCAAAGAAGGAGAATGGATACACTGATCTGATTATATGTTATAAAGAGTTAGTAATAAACATTTGAGAAGGGCTAAGTTCGGGTGCAACCTAACATTTTACACTCTTGCAGCCGGCAAGAATCAAAGCCAGGAAAATACCTGAAGGTGTAAAACCAATCATATAGAGTAAAGTCAGCCGGATGTTCGAAAATCTTGATATTGGTTATATATGGGCTAGACCAAGTTTTCGCTTAAATTTATCTATTTTAGGAATAAAGATACACTGTTATCAGAAAAACACGCTCTCTTATTTTCATTGAGATAACTCACATATTGGCTGATATATGCGGTACAAAGTCACCCGAAAGTTCGAAAATCTTTGTATTAGTGTATGTGGCCTAAGGGATGTATTGGTCCGATTCAACATACATACATACATACCATTATAGGTTTAAAATTGTGCTATATGGGAAGTAGACCGCGCCTGTTTTTTTGTTTTGAGGAACCCACATACCAAGATACATCGAGAAGTATCAATTTTTACTCAAGTTACAGCCTGCACGGACAGTCAACCGGATTTCAACTTTTCTCGTCACCCTGATCATTTATGTAAGGTGCGTTCCAAAGTTTACTGGACTTTTCGAATCTAACGCCCCCTGGTAGCGCCATCTATATGTCGACTGGTGCGTTAGAATCTGTTACCTTTATGGGTTGTCTAGTGAGATTCCATGACAGTTCATTGATTAGAAGTGAAGTTATTGCGTTTTAAGTGTCAGTATGTTTGTGTTCTTGGTACGAAGATGAGCCTCAAACAAAGAGCCAACATTAAATTTTGTTTCAAAATTGGTAAAACTTTTACCGAAACGTTTCAATTGATGAAACAAGTTTATGGCGAAGATTGCCTATCCCGAAGCAGACTGCGCGAGTGGTTTCAACGTTTTCAAAGTAGTCGTGAGAATATAAATGACGATCAACATGTGGGCCAATCAAAATCCGTGATCACCGGAAATTCCATCGAAACTGTGCGTGAATTCATCAAAAATCATCCGAAATCATCATCTAAGTTCATGGAAATGGAATTGAACATTTCCAAAACATCGATTTATCGCATTTTGACCGAACATTTGGGCTTACGAAAGGTGTGTGCATGGTTTGTTCCGCACAAATTGACTGACGACCAAAAATTGTTCAGAATCCAACATTCGAAGGACGCTTGTGACCAAAAATCACATTTTAACCATTAACACTCCCCTATAACACTAGTTCGACATGCTTTTGGACCGTGCAAAAAGCTGTATTGAAGCAGAAGGAGACTATTTTGAATAAAATAAATTGATTTTGCCGAAAAATCCATTTTTTTTTAAAGTCCTGTTTACCTTGGAACACACCATGTATATATAACCCTATATCTATCGCGTTTAGTTTTAGATGATACGTACAACCATTGGGTGGACAAAACTATAATACTCTGTAGCAACTGGTTGCAAGAGTACAAAAATAGTATTTGACCGAAAGTAACCGGAGTCGAAGACAAAGACAAACGTGTAAATCCGTTTGTAGTAGAGGAAATAGGACGAGATTCCACACTTCTGCTACCTTTAGATTAACCAAGATATCAAACGCACCAAATTAACCTAACTCTATTCAGCTTGCAATGAAACATAATCGATATTTTGCACAACACTACACTGGTAAAATAAATGATTATTGGCGACAAATTACCGAATTTCGACTTATTTTTTTAAATAAATTCAAAACTTTGTTCATTAAATTCACGAATGCTATGTGTAATCTTGATTTAATATAACTAAAAATGTATATTTCTGTACATGAGTTAAGTGGTTCTTGTCGCAAACACTTAATACGTAGAACATGGAACTAAAATGCTTCGCTATTAACAAACTAAATGCCATAAGGTGGGTGGATGCTAGATAGCCACGATGCTAGATAGCCACTATTTATTGTTAGTGTTGTTGTTGCTGTAGTGAACTTAACAGTCAATTGAATTTTGCCCATATTGCTGCTCACAACGGAGTCCTGCGTTAGCTTGTGATGAGTGCGGCAGCGATAAACTTTGTGCGCATCGGTGTGAGTGATGTTGTACACCAGAAGTTCACCAGTAGGCAGCATATGATTTTTCCCATCTAAAATACAGAGTAAGGAATATGAGAAAATGTGTACAAAGAAGCGATAAAACGAATTGGCTAAAAGGTTATGGTTTAGCTGAAATATGGTGTGCAATAATGTATTTGTTTATTTTATTTTAGTGCTACTTTCATTTGCTGATTCGTTGTCCGCTAGATACTTCACTATAACTGCACATGCTCATCCACGTATACATTCCTAATGACATACGTATACATTCCCAATTTCACTTCTCCGTTTTGATTCACTAAATCTACATATGTTATTTATAGTCTAATGAAAGGTAAATATTTTGTGTAGATTAAAGTTTGACAGTTGTTTGATTTCTTTTTTTTTTAATCTTCGAAAGTTGTTGTAGAACTTTTGCGACCTTGAGGTCATTGACATGCTGTGCCCAAAAAATAAGGTGACATTGTATTTATTTTGAAAATTCTTTATTTATTCTTCCAAATCAATTTCATCCCCTTCAAAGTAATCCCGTACCGATGCAATGCACTTATGCCAACGGATTTTCCAATCTTCGAAACATTGGTTGTAGTCACTTTCCGGGATGGCCTTCAGTTCCGTCTTCGCTGCGGCTTGAATCTCCTCTATCGTATATAAACGGTGTAGCCGGACCGGTCTTTTGAGCTTGGTGAACAGCCAGAAGTCGCACGGCGCCAGATCAGGTAAATACGGTGGTTGCGGAACGATATGGGTTGAGCTTTTGGCGAAATGATCACGAATTACGAGGGCAGTATGGGATGGTGCATTATCGTGTTGTAAAAACCAAGAATTATCTTTCCACAATTCCGGCCTTTTTAGGCGGATAGCGTTACGCAAACGACGCATAACGTTCAAATAATATTCCTTGTTGACTGTTTGACCGGTTGGAAGGATTTCATAATGCACAACACCACGATAATCGAAGAAAACAGTCAACATGACTTTGATTTTTGAGCGACTTTGGCGCGATTTTTTTGGTCTCGGCTCTCTTCTGGCAAGATATTCGCTCGATTGATCGGTTGTTTCGGGGTCGTAAGCATAGATCCAAGTCTCATCGCCAGTTATAATGCGTTTCATGACACCCTGGTAGTCGGAAAGCAACGTTTCACACACTTCAACGCGACGCCTTTTTTCCAAAAAATTCAATGTTTTCGGTACCAGTCGAGATTTGACGCGCTTGAGGCCCAAAACATCCTTCAAAATGGTATTGGCTGGGCTTTTCGATATGCCAATTTCATCAGCAAGGTCTCTAATTGTTAACCGACGGTTTTGCAACACCAAATCTTTGATTTGTTGAACGTGAGCTTCGTCGGTTGAGGTTGATGGTCACCCTGGACACTCTTCGTCTTCGACACGTTCACGGCCGGCTTGGAACTCACTATACCACTTGTAAACATTTTTTTTAGACATAGCCTCATCACCAAAAGCTTTCTGCACCATCCTCAACGTATCCGGAGCAGAAAATTGATTCCGTAAACAAAATTTAATCAAAATTCTTTGCTCAACAAATTTCGACATCGCAAAAAACGAAAAACTCTCTTTTAGCAGCTCACAGAACGACACGTATCTCAAACACTAATAAATATTTTGTCATGAAATTTGACATAAATGTGACTGATAGTACTATCAACCTAAAAAAAAAAAATAATTCTCCAAACCCTTCGAGGAGCGCAGTTTAAATTCAAATGTCACCTTATTTGTTGGTTACTCATAAATTAATTTCAATAAGCGAATCCAAAAAATACGGTCAAGGAGCGTGAAATATGCATTAACGAACCAATATTCTTATAAATATATCAACGGTATTGAGGAAAACTAAATGAATAACCAATTTAGCCCGATTTCAGTAGTGATGTCGAGTCTGACTCTAGTAGTATAAAATAATGAGCTGGCTGAGCTTAAGCATTCCTTCATACTTTACTTGAATATATATTGGGCGGATATCGAGAATGAAAATCAGAGCTGTAATCTACATCAAGCAGGTCCGTTGCAACTATTCTAGGGCTTTTACTTTGTTTTTTGTCTAGGATAGCTCCGAGATATTTGACAGAACTGAATGAATTGAAAATTGGTATTTTAAATTCTTTATAGTAATTCTATCCTTATCTGATAAAGTTGAGTTCGACATTTGGCAAACGGGATAGTTTACGTAGTATATATGTATACACATAAGGCAATGTTCTTCTTTTAAAAATGAAGGTTTAACTATATTAACCCCATCAATTAACAATATTAACACATGAAAGCCTGAAAATGCGTTCATTGGAAATAGGTATATTGTTTATGCAATTCGAATATCGATGAAGTGGTATGTGATATCCCTACCATTGTCCTGAGATAACTGTTAATTCTCAAATCTACAAAACATGAATTGCTTTAGCAGACAATTGGTGAAAGATTGCAACAAGCGCAAAATTGTAGAACAAACTGTTCATTCATTTCTAAAACCGGCTTCATAATTTATAGGAAAATATTTTACCATACATATAATCCTTTTAAACGTAGCCTCAAATACTCCACTGAGACCTTCTGATCCTCTAAATTTGTGTTAAAAAAAGTTTTTAAACCACATACGGTAACACATGCATATTTGTGAAATACTATTCTGCTTAACATTTTAAGCTCTGTTAACGTTTTTTGCCCACACTGACATGTCTGCGCATATGTGCAACTAATACTGATCTACAAAGTGCAACTGCTTGAGTTACCACAAATTACTAATGTCTTACCCATTTAAGCCGGCTTAGAATGCTTGAAATAAACCTTCAACTCGGCGGCGGATACAAGTGGTTACAGTTAACAACCACTCTGCAGCTCTGGTAAGTTGCTCCTCCCACGATTTCATCACACAAAATACTAAATACGACATATGTAAATACTCTTATTACTTTTCCTTTATTACCTTTTTATTTTTCTTCTTTTTTTCTACGAAATTGTTGTACTTCAGCAAAGATGCTCGTATGAACAAAATTCTAACTGTGGCAGTTTTCCAACATTTTGTGAAATTGTGCCAATGCCAAATGCCAAACTGTAAGATTACAAGTGCTTGCATTCTCATAATCATGCTTATGTGTGTTTTGCTGCGTATGTTGCTGGAACTAAACACACATTCAAGTGTAAGTAGGTAAAAGGTGCAAGATGTTTTGTTGCACAGAGATGGTTAAATTAGAATACTCTACCAAATCTAAGCCCAAAACTTAGTTTTGAATTATTAAATATGCCCTTGAAAACTAATTAAATTTCTCCGGGAGATACGAGCAGGAATATGTATCTCTGAATGAAAAAATGTTAAATTATACATCAACTACCTTAATGTTAGTCTTCTTGTATATGGTGGAAGATCTGTTTCTGGAATCTCATCTGCACAAGAATAAAGTTTAAACGAATTTAACTACTTTTCATAAATTGAAATTCCACATTCCTATGACTGGTAGACTGAAAATACTCATACAAATGCTAGGTGTGACGTAAGAGTCCTTGTAGTGTTTAATAGTTCTTTCAGATTTTTATACACCGGGGATGGTACATTAAGTTTTTCACGAAGTCTGTAACACTCAAAAGAAAACGTTGGAGATCCTATAAAACACATACATACATATACAAATGGTCAGCACGATAAGCTGAGTCAATCTAGCCATGTTCATTTGTCGGTTTGTCAGTATATAAACAAACTAGTCCTTCAATGTGTGGTGGGATCTATATAGGTTCTGACGACAGCCTTACTCCACGGCGCTCAAAAGCACATCGGATCAAAATAATGCGTTGATCAGCGCCCTGAGAATGCTAAGCATTTTCAGTACCCATTGGCAGTGTAGAATGGATAAACTAACCACCTTGGTTGGGTTCGAGGCCCATCTAAAACCTCTGCCGTGCTTTGGGTCCGGCACCCGGTTGCAATGCACCTCCACATTGAACTGACACCGCATTTGAGTTTTAACCACAACCACCACGAATCTCCACAAAGGGCCAAACCCAATGAGCCCAGAATTAAGTCTCCGGTCAGATCTCGTAGCCGAAGCTACTACCATTTGAGCTTCCATACAGCTCTGGACTGGTGGCCAGGGTTTTAGTCGCCTCTTACGACAGGCATTCCTTACCAAGGGTATATTCGGTTTCCTCCCCGAACCCAAGGGGGTCCCCCTACCCTTACGTCCTCGCCGCGCACCGTAGAAACGTGAGCAATCCTTATGTAAGATGCAGTAGCCAACTCATGTGAACCCTGTCGTTACGGCTAAAAGAGAGGAAGGTTCAGTGGAGCCCTCAGACACATTCGGTTTAAGGGTTCGCTCATGTCCGTTAACAAGAAGTGAGTCTGCGAGCGGGCGTCGGTGTTGGAACAACCGGCTCGCTATATAAAAGTGTATAAAACTTTATACTACTCGTCTAGCGAGATTGTGCGCCAAATGGAATGTACGGTCCCTAAATTGTATTGTTAAAGTAAAGGCTGCCATCACCGCCGTCCAAGAAATGCGATGGACGAGACAAGGACGGGGACGAGTGGATCCTTGTGACATTAACTACAGCGCCCATATAAAGGGGCACAAATTTGGTGTGGAATTCGTGGTGGGAGAAGGACTCCATAGTCGAGCCCTGGTATTTACTCCAGTGGAAGACTGTCTAGACCCAATTCGCAGCTGAGCAAAACTCTTCAACATAATACTGATTTGGTCGCTCGCATCCACAGGAAGAAAAGGACAATATGACGATATCTCCAAATGGTTTAAGTCTGATAGATTTGAAAACTTGGCCGAATCCGATCAAAAGTTTAAAACCAGATCGATCATATTGTGATAGACGGAAGAGACGTCTCCAGTATTTTAAACGCATTTGTTTTGAATCGGACCATCATCTTCTTGCAGCCAAGATACACACCGGTCTCTATGCATCAGAAAACGCAACAGGAAAGTTCGGTGTCGAAAAGCTTCAATCACAACAGACAGCTGGATGATTTTCTACCCTTTCACTCTGCTTTCTGAGAGCACTTATAGGTACCAGCAACATGGAATAAATGAAAAGTGGTCAGCATTTCAAGCTCCTTACGATCAGCTACAAATGAAAAAATTGCCATGTCGTAGTGTGAGAAAACAAACTACCTACCTCGCAACCTTACAATCTACCACAACTCGTGCGGGATGGGATAAATACACATAGTTAAAGAGGAAAGCGAGACGCATTTGAGGATAAAACAGAGAGAGACCAAAATGAAAGAGTACGCAGAACTTGACATCCAGGTCGATAGGGGACATGTTTGATTATTCTACGAAAATATGCGGCGTCCAACGGAAAGTTTTAAGACCGCAGTTTACTCTTCTGGGACTAAAAGAGTTGATATAGTGGCTGATGTTCAACTCATTTTAAAATTATAGAGAGAACACTTCTCAAGTCCGCTGAATGGCAGTGAAAGTGCAACATCTGGAGATGGCGAATCCATTCCCTAGTTGATGACCATGTACCGGACGTTCTACTTCCCGATTATGATGAGGTTCCGCCTTAAGGACAACAAAGCGATAGAAGCCGATGCGTTACCGGCCGAGCTATCCAAATACGGCGGCGAACAACTGACAAGGTGCATGCATCAGCATTCACACGTCGTAACTTTGAAGGCGTAGATAATTTCGTCTATCTTGGAACCAGCATCAACACCAACAACATTATCAGCCTTGAAATCCAACGCAGAATCACTCTTACCAACAGGTGCTACTTTGGATTGAGTGGGTAATTGAAAAGTAAAGTCCTCTCTCGCCGAACAAAGACCAAACTATATAAATTACCCATTATTACTGTTATGCAATATGATGCGGAGGCACGGATAATGCCTTCATCTAATGAGTCGGCCTAGAGATAAGGGTTTTGCGGAATCTTAATGTTGCTTTGCGCATAGGCAACGGTGAATACCGCAGTAGATGGAACGATGAGCAGTACGTGATATATGGCTGCATTGACATAGTTCAGAGAATCAGGAGAAGAAAATTTTCCAGCTTTGAAGGTTTTCGATTCCGTAATCGCCAGTGGACGCAGAGGAAGAGGAAGACCTTCACTCCATTAGAGAGTTCAGGTGAAGGGTCTAGCTGCACTTGGTGTCGCGAATTGATGCCAAACAGCGAAAGAAACCTTGTAGCGAAAGAAACCTTGTACCGCTTACGCGCAAGTAAAGAAGAAAGAAGTCATTCAGTTTTGGAAGTATCGTACTTCCTTTTCTCCCCAAAAAACACCCCAATGTCTGTAAGGGTTCTAGTTCTTCATAGAATTAACAATCTTATTAGAATTCTTGTTGAAATTCGGATCAACAATTTCATGTGATGAAACTGACCATGAAGTTTCCCGGTTTTCTTCATATAACGTATGTACTGCATTCTTACATAATTTTGACCCTATTCAGCTTTGGAAAACTCTAGGTCTGTTGCCGTATTCGGACTATAGTCAGAAATAACAAACAAGCACCGCCACAACGCCGGTCTTCCCATAAAAGGCAACATCAGCCCCACGCTAACACAACAACTCCAGCGTAATTGTAAGTGTGTATATAGATATATACAATGAGTATACTCGTATATACGTATTTGTACATGTAAAGATATATAAACACAAACAGCGCAGAACCTAATTGCATCCTTGCACGTTTCAAGGCGGCCAACCGAATGACCAAACGACATGTGAGGCAAACTCACATTTCTCGCTGGTAATTTGAATTTTTGGCTCGTCAACTGCAGCAGTGCAGGAATAAAAACCGCACACTGTATACATAACAACAACCAAAACGCAAAAACAATCCGAAAACCGGAATGCAATGCGAACGAAAATCAGTGAAAGGGACGCACCGACAACGCTTAATATACAAGTATGTACGCCTACTATCAACTCCTACCCACTTGACCACCATCGCTCTCGCCATCACATCGCTTCAAATTTATTGGGCCTATTTTGAGCAAGCAATCGGATAAGCGTGCAAAAAGCTTTCTATACTAGCACTGGCAATACCATAATATACGAGTAGAATCCGATAAGTTCATAAGTTCTATAGCCCAAATACCGCAACAGATCTTTAGTACCGATTCAGACGAATCGAACTCACTGTTTTGTTTTAACCGCATTTACAATATAGTATTATTGTGTCGCGCCTGTGGATTTTAAGAGAGATTAAGATAAAAAAGCGTTGTATGTTCCCGGAAAATCTGCGCCGAAGAAGGTGAGACTGCCATATAATGATTGTCAATCATATCTAAGATGCATATAAGGTGGATTTCGTTTCGTTTCCATGTTTAAAAAAAATATTAGGAGTTGAAGTATCGCTGAGTCAAATGTATCGAGCTAAAAGAGACATATTTTGAATAAGAAGTTGCCATTTTTTAAAGTGTTTGCGTGCTCTTTTAGAATATGTACGAACTTAACGGACCGACCTCGTGAGCTCGAAAAGCTTGAACTGGCATATTGGTATCATTTCATTTTTTTTAGGATCATTCGCAATTATTACTTCTACAAACTCATTTTATATACAGTAGCGGGCAAGCGGACGCATTTGCAGTCAGAAAAAGAGAGAGAACGAAATGCGTGAGTATGAAGAACTTGATAAGCTGCCCGACAGGGGTAATGCTCGAAAATTCTACGAAGAAATGTGGCGACTAACGGAAGGTTTCAAGAACGGAGCATACTCTTGCAGAACCCCCAGAGGTAATCTATTAATCGGTGCCCAGAGCATACTAAAATTATGGAGGAAACACTTCTCCAGCCTGCTGATAGCAGTGAAAACATAAGACCAGGAGATGGCGAACCCGATTCCCCAATCCGAGTTCTCCAACCACGGCGGCGAAGAATTGACAAGGGGTATGTATCAGCCTCTTTGTAGAATATGGTCGGACGAATGCATGCCCAACGATTGGAATTTAAGTCTGCTCTGCCCAGTCCACATCGCATATAAGGTTTTATCGAGCGTATTGTGGAAAAGATTAAAGTCCACCGTCAACAAACTGATTGGAGCATGGAAAACCAACAACTGACCAGATATTCATCATGCGCCAAATCTTGAAAAAGACCCGTGAAAGGAGAATCCACACACACCTCCTCTTCGTCGATTTCAAAGCTGTTTTCGACAGCACGAAAAGGAGCTGCCTTTATGCCGCCATGTCTCAATTTGGTATCCCCACAAAACTAATACGGCTCTGTAAATTGACGTTGAGCAATACCTCTGAAGGGATGAGAAAGGACATATACATATATACTCTTTGACATGAGAAGAACAAACTACCGCTCTGTAGGTTTGTATCCAAATGAGTGTAGCGTATATTAACCAACATGAAGGTGTATGTTTTTGTGCATTTGAGACCACTGGACAATAAAATCCTTCGCCAAGATACTGCAGTTTGAGTCTGCGTCATGCGAAATTAAAAAAACACGGGAAGAAGTACAGCTGCCTCACAACAACAACAGCAAAGTGTATTATAGAAAACAATAGTATGTAAGTAAGTGAGTATGTATAGATGGTATGAGAAATTTCGAAGCTGTCATCTTTACAAATTTTCATTTTCACTCATCGACTGATTGAAGTGTTGCATGAAAGCTGCCCAGCGTGTGCTTGTGTGGGTTGTTTGGCTTCACTTTGACGCAACTCGTCTTCGTCCTGGCATAATTTTTTTGTTTTTCCTACCTACGCTCGCTCAACTTTCGGTTTGACATTTACCGTTATGGGCCCATACCGTTCCGGCTGCCAGTTTTTAGGCTTACCAATTTTATGTTGCCTATACGCAGTGATTGCAGGCATTTCAGCCTACCTATATCACAATATGTGCGTGTATAAAAGGGGGGGAATGAATACTATGTGTTTTTGTAGTATAAATTTCCCAACGACATCCCTTGTCTCAGTGGACTATAAGGTTTTAATCATATTGTTAAAGTCTACTACCATACGCATTTAAAAGTCCTTTGAAATAAAAAAAAGTTGTTAGAGGATGTGAATCACTTTTTTTTATTTCGGTACCCAATCTTTTTAAGATGTCTCACTAATTGTCGGAAGTATTAATTGGAGACCTAGTGCATCATTTTTCTTTAGTGTCAGCGGTAAAAATCTGTAAACGTGATTGCTGAGTTAATTGAAAATTACAGCAAATAACCCGAATAGAGTTACAATATCCAGCAGTTATGCCATTTTACTAGGTTACCGTATTTTAGGTAAATCTTTCGAAAAGAGAATAGATCTTAACCACAGCGAGGAGAGGCAAATCGAAAATTTTTTTCAGTAAACAAATATTGGAGTTTATTCATGCAACTTGGTATGGACATGAAACAACTTTTTCAAAACGGGATTTTAACATTTATTTATTCTTTCACAGTCTTCAAAATATTCTCCCGTCAATATTATGCACTTATGCCAACGCTTCTACAAATCGTGGAAACGCATTTTAAACTCGATAGTTCGGATAGCCTTACCTTTTTCAGCGATTTTTATCTATCTTATTAAGCGACATTCTTTTGAGTTCTGTTTATTTTTGGAATAAGTCATACGGAGGTTATCTGGCGGATATAGGGGCTGTGACATCGTTACGTTATTGCTTTTGGCCAACAATTCACTGAAAAATTACTTAGTTTATTTCTTCTTACAAAGGAAAATCCCGTAATTCGCAAATGATATTTCAAAAAAATGTATTTTGCTAAGTTCGTTTACAACAGCTGCTTGAGTCGGTCAGTACATCTCAGTAGCGCATTGCGATTTTTTAAGGAATAAAAATATCGAATAAAGAATTTGCCTCAAATTATGGATTTCCAACCAAATTTCGTGTTATAAAAGATGGGTGTTAGAAAAGGCTTAAGGTAATACCAAAACAGAAGCCTACGAGTGGTACAAAGCTTTAAATGACGGTCGATAGATTATTGCAGATATGCCTCGTTCTGGAAGATTAGGAATTATGATTATGAAAATAAGTATTTATTTAAATTGAAATATTGTATATCAACATCATAAAAACAAATATGCAACTGCTTAGTCTGGGTGTAACCGAAAATTTAATACTTCTGCAACTTGCAACCTTTAAAGCACGAGAATTTTTAGGAAATCATGTTTATTCAATTTCTTTAAAATATCACACAACAGTTTAAGCCAACCTGAGTAGTTTAAATACAGGAAATGGACGGGCTGATGGTAATATTTTTGACATTGCTCAGGTATTCTCGAGAATATATTTGAAGTAATTTTATATGACCGATACGTTCGGCATAAAAACTGTTAAAATATCTAAAAAGATTACAACTAGTGTATGGGAGTTGCCGGTATTTACTCGATTGCATCTATTTTCCTCAATACTACTATAGTTAACATACCACAGACTAACAAAAGGCTCCCAGCGTTTCATTAAGGTACCTCACACTATCATTTATATATGGCAAAGGTTAAATTTTTCCCCGATTTCATCTATTTTAGGCACTAAGAGACACTGTGAGGTTTTTTTGTACCATCTTTATTAAAAAGTTTAATATTTATTTTTTGAACCGTCAAGATGCCCACACAACATAGCAATGCTCCTTTCGACTGATGAATATAGTAATTTTGGTATAAATTGATCCCTAGCTCTGAGAAATGGCCAGTTAAAAATTTTGGAAATTTTATTGTTGTATTTGTGTTATTGGATATAACACGGACTGATAGTTTACAACTATAGTTTAAATAAAATTCTTTATCTTAAATATAACTAACATTTGACCTCTTTAAAGCTTAAAAAAAAGACCAGCATTTCCAAACAAATCAGATTTTCGAAACAAATTCGGAGTTCAAACTTCTAACGTAGTAACGCCATTACAAATAAGGCACAGAAAATTTGTTCCGAACTAAAAGTTTCCATCAAACCGCTTTCTAATATGAGAAAATTTTTCGCTAAAACTGTTGTAGATCCATGCTTTCATAAAATTTGACTAGAACTATTTGAAAGACACAACTCCATAAGTAAAGTCCTCTCTCGACGAACAAAGACCAAATTCTACAAGTCATCCATCATGCCCCTCTTGTTATATGGTGCAGAGACATGGGCGATGACAACATCTGATGAGTCGGCGTAACGAGTTTTCGAGAGAAAGGTTCTGCGAAAGATTTATGGTCTTTTGTGAGTTGCCCACGGCGAATATCGCAATCGGTGGAACGATGAGCTGTATGAGATATTCCACGACATTGACATAGTTCACCGAGAAAGCGGATACGCTGTCTAGATCATGTCGCCCGAATGGATGAAAACACTCCAGCTCTGAGAGTATTCGACGCAGTACCCGCCGGGGAAAGCAGAGGAAGACCTCTACTCCGTTGGAATGACCAAGTGGAGAAGGACCTGGCTTCGGTTGGAATATCCAATTGGCGCCACGTAGCGAAAAAGAAGAACGACTGACGTGCTGTTGTTAACTCTGCTCTAATTACGTAAGCTGTGTCTACGCCTATAAAGAAGAAGAAGACAGCTAATGCTAGTCTTATTGTCTATTTATAGTATTTACATTCAGACATCGCGCGAACTAGATTTTAATGCTTTGAATTTATTAACAAGATAGACCTCCATAAACCCCTACAAAAGTTATTTGGTGTCAAGAAATCGTTTCGAAAGGGAAAAGTTGCATACTGAAAAAGCGCGCTAAATATTTAACACGTTGACTGCCAACTACGAGATAACTCGTAGTATGATTTCCCTTCCAGGAAGCCAACTAAGAGTTATCTTGTACTACCTAAAGCTATCATTTTTTGTGTAGCTACGAGTAAAACCGTATTATAATAGTGTTAGTATCGTTAAATGGCTTCTGGGAAAATAAAAAAAATTTGGGTTTGGCTTCCGTGAGCTTTTTTTTATTAAAAAAAAATTTTATGGAAAAATTCATTCAATATAACGCGAAAATGCATTCAATATAATGGAAAAATTAACACAAATACAATAAATAAAGCAATATATTATTGTTTGTGGTAGGTTTTAAAAAAATTTTCCACACAAAGGGCTGGCTTCTCTGGACAGCCTTGACGGAAGTAACGCGTTTCTCGGGGTTTTTTCCTGGGTACACACACGACATGGCTTTGTAGGACGCTGTTTTTTTCAGTTGGTGGTAAACACTCTAAATAATAGAGCCCTTTAGATCTATTCTCTGTTACTTTTTGGTAAATTCTGTGAGCATTTTGTATATACATATGTATACCTCTATAATATGAAGTGAAACCTTTTTGTGCCATCTAATAGTCTTTCTTAGAGATGAGTAGTACGAAATCATTTGATCTGATCAATCAATGCCAGGCATTCCATTATTGTAATCTCGAATTATATTTGGTTTCAAAGAAATTGTTCCATTGCGATTGGGCACCTCTACCATTTCAATAGCGTGCATGTTTGAAATGGAAAGGACTTCTCGTTTGTCTTTCCATTTGCATACAGTAACAGGACCATTTGCCAAAAACACTCCCTTCTTTTTAGTTTACGATTTACCACATCTTTGGGGTTTAGTTTTCTGTTACTTCGTAGGGTTCCACACACATAAGTTTTTCATGTATATAACAGTTTTGTAAGACTAACTGAATTATCAAAATTATCCATGTAAAGCGCGTAGCCTTTATCGAGATAGTCCTCAAGTAAATGTAAAACAACGTCAGCAGTTATAGGTAGTTTCCTCAGATTTTCCGGCGTAAATTTTTATTTTTATTACAAGACCGTCGGACTCACATAGTTCATATAGTTTGACACCATATTTGTGTTTTTTATATTTTATGTATTGGCGGAAAAGCAATCTTCCCCGCCATAGCATCATGGATTCGTCAATACAAATATTTTTACTTGGTACATAGTTTTCACGCATAACATCGTTGAAATGATTTAGGATTGGTCTCACCTTGTATAATCTGTCGGTAGATGGTTGTGAGTTATCAACCAAATGAAAATAACAAAGTATCAACTGGAATTGGCTCATATGTGTGCGCCAAAAGTTTACATTATATGGCTTGTTTGTGGTCCAGTAATGTTCTATTTTTGCAAAAGTACAAGGTCCCATTTGCAATAAAAGTGCAATAAAAACTTTCATCTCTGTAGCACTTTCGTATTGCCAATTTAATGTCCTTTTAGATTTTTTTTATAGCATTTTGATTCCCATTTTCCGATGTTGCAATTGAAAAAAATAAATCCACCAGCGTTTGTACTGTAAAATTTGATGGATCTAAGTTCACACCAACATTTTCTTCGAAAAGAAATAATTCAGGATTGTGTTGAACTTCTGTCCACAAATCATCATTCTCACTTGACGTTGTTGCTTGAAAACCATCGTCAGATTCGGGGACGTCTTCAGGTTCGGAGATGACTTCACCTTCACTATCACATGTATTCTCAGAAGGCTCAGAAATGTCGTTACTACCATCGCTGCAATCATCTTCTGAATCACTTAGATTTGCGTTGTACTCAATTCCACTTTGATTAAGTGACCTTTTCCTATCCATATTGGGTTCTTGATAATTATAACAGTAATTTTATAGAATGTTTGTAAATCTAAAAAGAAAGAAAATAATAATAAAATTATGATAATTTTAATAAATAATAATAATAAAACAAAATAAAATAGAAAGCAAAAATGATGTTTTCTTAGAAAAAAAAGGACCTACCTACTACGAGATGATTCGTAGCGTTCTTTCCCAGACGCCAACTACGAGATAACTCGTAGGTCCTTTTTCTACTTAAAAAACATCATTTTTGATTTTTGATGATACCAGTGATCTAGAAATAGAGTTTTTAGTAATATAATGTGAAAAAATCAAAATGTCATTTTTGGACAGTTTTCAGAAAATGGCCTTGGCAGTCAACGTGTTAAGCGATTTGAGGTTGGACGGTAGCTTGCATAGTTGTTGTTTTTACGAGGTGCGCACCATGCAGCTAATGGTAGTATATTTCTTGAAATTAGGCAATTTCAAGCGAGCGGTTCGGACATAAAATGTAAAAGAGTCAAAATCAAAACAAAAAGTAGCGAAAGTTGGCGTTCGAATGCGAGGTATACAAAAGCAATAAGAACAGCAAAAGCGAGCACTTGAGCCATTTAAAATGGGTTAAAATGTAGCATTCTAAAGCGCCTAAGTATATGCTATGTTTCTTTGGCTCAGTCGTTTGTCTGTACTTGTAACTTGTGTACCGTTGCGTGTTTTATTTGTCGTCTAAGTATTGGCAACCTGCCGCTTTATGTACATATATATTTAGCTATTTTATGTGTATGTGTGTATTTTCGCGCCTTTTTGTATATAACTTTTATGTGTTCATTTGCTAATTTTAAAATGGTCGATGGAAATATTACTTTAGCCGTTTAACCGGTTTGGGCGTTCCTTTCCTGTTAAGGCTGAACACAGTTTTCCAAAAGTCGCTACAATAGACATATTGTTGCACATCTGCGTTTCTTATATATGTTGATGCTGCTACTACATCGCTGTTTCCATATTTATATAAACAGTTTGCGATATTTTACTAATACTAACTAAATTAATTTACTAGCTGAACAGTAACACTGTATATTATAGATTTCCTAACGTATGTGCTAATTAAAATTCCAAAAAATAGATCTTCTTCTTCACCACTTTAAGAACTAACAACACTTTGAAGGGTGAACTAAAGTCAAAATACCAAAGAAAAGGTACTAAATTAGATAAGTTTTGCCAATTCTAAATGGAGGAGTTAGTTCGATAAAATATAGTTCCTCGAGATCTTCCTAAACCTATAAGAATACTGAATTGGCGTATCGATCTGAGGATGGTCCACATACCTAGTATTTTTCCAAAAAACAATTGGGTATAAAGTCTTAACTGATGCCAACACTGTTTACAGCAGTCATGGAAAGAAGTGCTTTTAGTTTTTTCTTTTAGGCAATTATAATTGTGCAGAACAAATCTTAAGGATATATGTAAACACAAACATATACAGTTAGATCAGTGCATATCCAATTAAAGCTTACGGCGCTGGGCCATATTTAAACACTCCTTAAATTATAATGAGGCCTTTCAACCAACTTCAAAGATATGCTTACAAACGTCTTCACATACACCTCTACTTCTTTTAAATATTCGTAGTTTTCAAATTATCTCACACAACATCATCTTAAGTAAACTCCTTTGCAAATTCAATCAAAAAAGTTGCGGGAAGGAAGTGTAAACTTCCCAATGAACACCAGAAACCCTTTTATGATAGCGGTAAAACTTTTAGTTCACTTCATTTCCACATTTCCCAGCGTTTGGCATGCAAAACTTTCACAAAAGCATAACTGACGCAAACATACATATATGTAAATAAATGAGCATGTTGACTTGGCTCTGTGAAAGTATTTTTATAGCGCACACATATATTTTGATTTAATATATTCTTTTTAATTTGACAAAAGCTTCGACCCGAAATCTTCATGCTAACCTAATGGCCGAACAGCTGCAGAAAAGCGAGCAATTTATATACGTATCTACACTTAAAAGGAAGTAAAACGTTTTTTATTTACACTAGTGCTCAGTAAAATACACTAGGATATGAAGTGTTAATTTTAACCTAACTTAAACTTTTATGTTATTTTTTTGCAATTTGAAAATTGTAGTTATAAATTCCGATCAATTCGATACATGACTAAATACCTACGTAGACTTGCGGACGAAGAGAGTGTAGATCTACTTGTGGGTTTGTAGAGAATACAGCCGCTTCGGACTTAATTAGCACTAGATGCGCCATTTTGAAACACTATCGTAAGTCCTTTAAATATTGCTATCTTGTTTCATGGTAATGTTTAAGCCATTTAGTACCCTACATTGAACAACTCATCTCCGTTGTGCTTTTTGTAGATATTTTTCAAGGTTTGGTAACCGATGGATTCCAAGTGTGTTCTATGCCGGATTTGTAAAAGAGCTGGACATTTACAGAGTAAGTGCAATAAGTCCTTAGTTCTTGTCTTATCTCATTTTGGTAATATCAGGTTCGCGACATTGATTATTCTAGGAGCAGCAATAATACCAGGCTTGGTATTACCTCTTCTTAGGCTTGCCTGGGGGTGTTTCTGATTTGGCCAATTTGTCCGCTTTTTCGTTGTGGAACATGTTCCTGCCACCGGTGCCTCCAATTATAGACAAGTGGCCATTGGGCTTAAAGACTTCCAAGTTTGTTTTCAAATTTGTAATAAATATTCTCCGACAGCAAGGTTTAAGCCACCAGGTTAATGCCACTTGGCTATCTTTGAATATGGTAGCTTTCTGTTTCCTCCCGTAGTAATTTGGTAGAATTCCACAGGTCTTTGCTATGAGTGGTACTTCCGGTTGAATGATGCTGGCTGAGCATAGTAGACGAAAATAATTATGAAGACTCTGTTCCTAATTAAAAAAAAAACTTAGATATGAGCAAAATTTTAGCAACCAATGAATAGCCAGATTCTGATAGCCATAATTATAATAAGGTCAGCCGAGAGCCTTGAACACGGAATCTATTTCTGTCGGTTTCTTTTCTGTAAATATTACTCTAGGTTTAAACTCTACTCTACTTTTAAACTTCTATGGACTTAAAAATAGCTTCAAGCTATTTATCTTCAAAAGAGTAGACGCCGAACCTTCTTTTGGTGATTTCTTCCTTCCCTCTGCGAGGGATATACATACTGAGTGGAATGTACGGAAAAAAGCGTAGTGAACGTTTTAAGAGAAGGACCAATGATCTAGGGGAAGGTACGGAAGGGTCTTCTTTTAAGAGCTTCACATCAAGTGGAATTTAAAATTGAGCTATATGGGAATAGGCGTGGTTGTTGTTCGATAACCTTCATTTTCACAATGTGACATAAGGTTGTTAAAAGAACGCCACATACCAAATATTGCCGAAATCGGTTTTGTCGCGTCCCAAGATATGGGATTTCACCAAAAAGTGGGCGGTGACACGCCCATAGTCAAATTTTTTAATGTCCCTGGTGTATTTAGTTATTGATCTATTGAGATTTTAGTAGTTGTTAACAGTATTTTTATATGAGGAGTGAGCGCGGTTATCCTCCGATTTTAACCATTTTCACACCATCAGTAGAAGTGCTTACAGCTGTAGACAGCTAACTAGAAACGCGACTTATTTTGAAGTAAGTTAAATTATTTTTGAATAAATAAATTATTTTTTTACCGTTTTTTCACTCATTTTATTGAAACTTATGTTAAACTTAAACTCCAATAATAAAAAGTATAATTAAAAATATGTTTTGTTTTTTTGGAGATTTTAACTGTTTACTGCCAATTGACGTTATAAGACTCTGACAGCGGACCACTAGTGTTACTTGCCATGCCGTTCTAATTTTATCAAAAAGGACATCCATATTTGTGATATTTTTGACTAATACAGTTTTGTTGACCTCAACCCAGATGTGTTCTCTTCAGGCCACTCCAAAACATTCATGGAATTTTCAACAAAAAACTATTGTGTTGACTTTGCCGTGTGCTTTGGATTGTTATTTTGTTGGAATTTCCATATGACAGGTAAATTGTCCTTATTCCATGGCAGAATGACATTTTTTAAGATGTCATCCTATTTCTCCTTATTTAAAATTCTATCAATCCTATGAAGCGGATCACACCATTCCAGGAAAAGAAGTCTCACACCTTGATTGACCCTTCACCATGCTTCACTACGCGTGAAGAATTGCAAGGATCAAATTCTTGATACATTGGTCGGCAAACATACCTTCGACCATCAGGATCTATGCGACAGCTACAGCTTTTCTTCTTAATTGGCGTAGACACCGCTTACGCGATTATAGCCGAGTTAACAACAGCGCGCCAGTCGTTTCTTCTTTTCGCTACGTGGCGCCAATTGGATATTCCAAGCGAGGCCAGGTCCCTCTCCAACTGGCCCTTCCAACGGATTGGAGGTCTTTCTCTTCCTCTGCTTCCCCCGGCGGCTACTGCATCGAATACTTTCAGAGCTAGAGTGTTTTCGTCCATCCGGACAACATGACCTAGACCAAAGCTGTTAAGTAATGATTACTAATCATAATAATTAGTAATTAGATTCTTTTTTTTGAAAGGTGAAGTAATGATTATATTACGATTATTTTCAGATTCGGACGATTACTAATTGACTACGATTACAGATAATCGGAAAATAGTCAAGATTAATAAAAATTTCGAAAAAATAATCAAAAATAATA
The DNA here is from genome assembly GCF_016617805.1 of Bactrocera tryoni. Classification (NCBI taxonomy): domain Eukaryota; kingdom Metazoa; phylum Arthropoda; class Insecta; order Diptera; family Tephritidae; genus Bactrocera; species Bactrocera tryoni. The sequence continues at coordinate 54,244,485 of NC_052500.1, read as the reverse complement.
AAAAGTAATCGAAAAATAATTTGACTACTTTCGAAGATTACTTTTGATTGTTTTTGATTATTATTTATTTTTCGAAATTATGGCACTAGTGTTTCATGTTAGTTGTTTTTTTTTCACTTTTTGTTATTACTACTGATGTTCATCGATTTGATTATCACTGAAAATTTAGTGATAGTGGAAAAAATGTCATTATCACTAAACCTTTATTCATATTGAAAAACAAATTGCACTACCATTAAAGGTTTAGTAATAGTGAAAACCTTTAGTTATAATGAACATTTTTCAGTAACATAACACTGTTTCTTGAAGAAAAAAAATAATACTATGTATTTATATGTATAAGCTGAAGCAGTATGAGGAAATGTACTCAAAATAAACCATATATTTGAGTAAAGAGAGTAATTATGCCGCAATAAAATTAGGCAAACATAATTTATTTTTTATTTGCTTTCTTTAATACCAACATTTCAAAAGTACGGTCAGTGAGATTTTGTTTGCATTCAATTTAGAAGTAAATAGAAGCATTCACATTTGCAAACATATATGTAGTTGTTTACTTAGTTCTGCTTTACATGCTAGCAGGTAAACAATTTAGTTTCCTCTACTGGATTTAGTACAACAGAGTACGGGAAAGTGCTACTGTTTTTATTCGTACGTACTTACTAGTTTTTGAGTTTTCTCTTCTTAACTATTTTCTGTTCTCATGCTTCTTTCTGTTTCTTCAAATTAATTTTAGTGAAGAATGCAATTATATGAATCTTAACCAACAAGTGTGGTTGAAACTCAGTTTCATCTCGATCTCTTCCAGCCGCATGGTTCTGTACATACACATTAGAGATGCACGTATATTCTACACACTTTCCAACACATCGGTTTTATGTTTAGAATGGCTGACAAAGTTTTATTGGTTTTTTTTTTATTGACTTTAACCTGAAAGAATTCGATTGTGATCCAAAGCTGTTCACGTGAAATATATGTCATTTCTGAAAATACTAGGAATATTATTTTCACACTAAATATCAAATTTTTTATCGGCTGCCAAGTATAACCAGCTTTCTGATATTAGGCGTTTTATTAATTCTGAGCTCTTAATTGATTGAAATGTAATAAACTGTTCGTTTTATGCCGATGACTGGGAGCGTCCGGAAATGGGATTGATGACTGTTCCCGAGAAAATAACTGTTATTTTTTTAAATCTTACTCGCGTTTGTGATACTGGTAGTTTAATAATTTTTCTCTTTACAAAGTCCGATCATATATACATAGATTAAATGTAAAACTAATCTTTGCAGCATTTAACCTTCCCTCAGAAATTTGGAAGTAGACTTTGAAAACAATTATCAGTCATATCCAAGGAGTACATGACTGTGTGAAGATATGCAAATGTAGCTGTTTATATCGGGTGATTTTTTAAGAGCTTGATAACTTTTTTTAAAAAAAAAACGCATAAAATTTGCAAAATCTCATCGGTTCTTTATTTGAAACGTTAGATTGGTTCATGACATTTACTTTTTGAAGATAATTTCATTTAAATGTTGACCGCGGCTGCGTCTAGGTGGTCCATTCGGAAAGTCCAATTTTGGGCAACTTTTTCGAGCATTTCGGCCGGAATAGCCCGAATTTCTTCGGAAATGTTGTCTTCCAAAGCTGGAATAGTTGCTGGCTTATTTCTGTAGACTTTAGACTTGACGTAGCCCCACAAAAAATAGTCTAAAGGCGTTAAATCGCATGATCTTGGTGGCCAACTTACGGGTCCATTTCTTGAGATGAATTGTTCTCCGAAGTTTTCCCTCAAAATGGCCATAGAATCGCGAGCTGTGTGGCATGTAGCGCCATCTTGCTGAAACCACATGTCAACCAAGTTCAGTTCTTCCATTTTTGGCAACAAAAAGTTTGTTAGCATCGAACGATAGCGATCGCCATTCACCGTAACGTTGCGTCCAACAGCATCTTTGAAAAAATACGGTCCAATGATTCCACCAGCGTACAAACCACACCAAACAGTGCATTTTTCGGGATGCATGGGCAGTTGGCCACCAAGATCATGCGATTTAACGTCTTTAGACTATTTTTTGTGGGGCTACGTCAAGTCTAAAGTCTACAGAAATAAGCCAGCAACTATTCCAGCTTTGGAAGACAACATTTCCGAAGAAATTCGGGCTATTCCGGCCGAAATGCTCGAAAAAGTTGCCCAAAAATTGGACTTTCCGAATGGACCACCTAAGACGCAGCCGCGGTCAACATTTAAATGAAATTATCTTCAAAAAGTAAATGTCATGAACCAATCTAACGTTTCAAATAAAGAACCGATGAGATTTTGCAAATTTTATGCGTTTTTTTTTAAAAAAAAGTTATCAAGCTCTTAAAAAATCACCCGATATAATATATATATTGCACAGCTCCAAATCACCCCTAACGGTAAACTGTCGTCCTACAGTCTAATGCTTACTAACACACACACACAAACATGAACATACTAGTTCTAATGCACATTTGCCATTTGTTAATTTCGTTTAGTTGCTTTATGCCGCTGCTGGTGACATCTTTGGCGGGTCTAACCTAAGTAAACAGCGAAGAAGTCAACCAACCACCCGTGCAACATACATATATGTATATTTTTGCTTAAGGATATATATACCTCACTCCAATGCAACTACTTTTAAGATTTTTAAGCTGGTATAAAATTAACCAAAAGATAGGAAAAAAAATTTTTTGTTTATAGAACTTCCACAAGAGTATTCAATTTTATTTGCCGAAATCCATATTGGAACAATACCCTTGACATGTATGTACATTGGGTACTGGAGATAAGTTCCATACTAAAACTCCTCCATTCAATTAATATTTATTCTCCTACAACATGTTGCTACAGACTATAATAGTTTTGTTCACCTAACGTTTTTACGTATTATCTAAAACAAATCGAGAAGAATATAGGATTATACATTGTAAATGATCAGGATTACAAGAAAAGTTGAAATCGGGGAGACTGAAAAAAAGTTTAGCATGCGGTTTCATTATTAAAAAAAAGTAGGAGTTGGAAGATGGGCGCAATCGGACCACTACCACGCACACAAAACGTCATTAAATTAAGATATCAGCAAGGAGCATCTGTGGGAAATTTTTTTAAGAACTGGATGTGACTCCGCCTTATAGTAAATTTAATGGCAATATTTCCTTCACCACTAAAGCTAAAATAACCGAATTTGCTCACCGCAAATATTATAGGAACATACCGACAGTGTAAAAATGGATAAAATCGGAATTAAACCCCGCTCACTTCCCATATAACGGTACTGTTAAAAACTACTGAAAAAGCAAGAAACCGATAATTGAATATGCCAGAGGCATTAAATTTTACCTCTGAGATGGTATGATATAGATCGGGATCCGACCCTCTGACTTCGACTGAATTTATTACCTGAAATTCTTCTTATATTCGTAAATCACACTGCGAAAACAGGCAAATACGGACTACAACCACGCCTACTTCATATATAGCACAATTTTAATTCCATTTGACTCTTTCACTTTCCAGTGTCTCAACCAAAAAGTAATTAATGTAACGTAATGAAATTTTGCACTAAGAATTATTTTAGAGTATGCCACCATATGGCCAAACATTTCCCAAATCCAACAAAACAGTTCAAGCCGCTAGGTACCTAATATGCAAGTTCTATAGTTGACTTTTGACCAAAAATATAGGTCAATGTATAGGATATACACTAACAATACAGAGAAAATCTCCTCTTTATAATAGTATATTTGTGTATTAAAAATGAGTTGAATCGGGCCAATACTTCTCTCCGCTTCCATATACCTAATATAGAGATTTTTAAAGTTTCGGCTTACATTATGCTACATATATCGGCCACTATTTGAGTTGTTTCAATGAAAATTGCAGAGCGTGTTTTACTTATGACTGTTCATTTTGTGCTTAAATTAGATATGTGTAAGCGAAAACTTTACTTAGCCCCAATATAACTAATATTAGAATTTTCGATCATCCGGCTGACTTTACTCTTTATGATTGCATGTGAGGTACCTTATTGAAACCTAGTGAACATTTTTTGATATGTGGCATGGTAATAGTTAATAGACAAAATCGGGTCGATAATACCATAAATCCCATATAATGATTTCCGTTTTTCTAAGAATATGTCGGTCAGTCAGGTATGAATTATATAGAGTGTATGCATACAAGGTGCATCCCAAAGTAAACAGGACTTTTTGAATCTAGTTCATGACATTTCATTGATTGAAAGTGTAGTTATTGCGTTTTAAGTGTCAGTGTGTTTGTGTTATCGGTGCGAAAATGATCTTCGAACAAAGAGCCAGTATTAAATTTTGATTTAAAATTGGTAAAACTTTTAACGAAACGTTGAAAAAGTTTTGTTGTTATTGTTGTTTACAAAATAACTTCTAATCTTCCCCAAATTAGCTTAAGGACTGCAACAATGATGCCCGGCTGTGACTGAACATAAATTCACGTTCACTTTGGTTCGGCAGACAATCACGCTCTTCCTCTCTTTGGACTAACGAAATCAAGAAGTGCAGGTTCTGGTCTTTGTATTTTCAAAATAAGTTCAGTATATAATGAAACACCCTGTAACAGCAGGTATAACAGCAATTGTGAAATTTCCCTTGTGGCGCTTAATGCAACTTCTACACCACATATTCTACATTTTGGTGCCAGCGTTTGGTCGAGTGTTTGTATGTATTGGTGTGGGATAGATCTTACTTATCTATAACGCCCTCAGGTTAGTTGCGCAAATATGCAGATTTCGGGGAACGGTGTGATATGCTAAAGCCGTTTGATTGGTTTTTCCCGAGCGAGTCTAAACAAAGCATTTTACTGGATATTATGGATTGCTCCTCTTGCTTCTGCTACCTCCTCCGAACAACTATAACACTCGCTACATATACCAGCACCAATATTCTTCTTTCCATATCTTTTGCATTTCGAAAACTATTTTTTTCTATTTCAAATTGAAACATAAAAATATTTTTTACACTTCTGTTAACGAACCAACCATGCGAATTCAAAAAATATTCGAATTTATCGTGGCGCTGCCGTGTTTGTGTAGTTATCAAGAGTTAGTTATCAATTTATTAATTTCGGTATTAGTGTGTTCTACAATATAGAAAAGTTTGGTACAATATCTAAAAAAGTTGAAATTAGAAAACTAAAAATATTCGATATATTGTAAAACTACTGTCGATACCTCCTTGCCTGAGACACAAATTCTTTATAAATCAGTATTAATATGGAATGGTCGAATTTTGGCTGGTTTTTAAAGGGCTATAATAGTGTGACACTCTCAAAAAATCTGTTTTTGTTTTTCATGCTTTTTCGATAGTTTATATTTTCAAAAATATCCTGTGAAGTCGGCAAGTTCGTATCTTGAAGAGTTTTTCAATGACAGCGTTTTAAATAGCGACCGTTCGCGCGTAATTGAAATTTTAAACGCGTTTTTCTTGAAAAGAAATTTTTCAAAATTGCTGACATCATAACTCAACGAGAAATTGACCGATTGACTTCGAATTTAAAGTGAGTATTTTTAAAAGTATTTACAATACAATGGTTGAAAATTGTCAATTTGGCATTAAAAAACGACAATTTCTACCTAAACAAGTAAGGAATGGCTAAGTTCGGGTGTCACCGAACATTTTATACTCTCGCATGATAAAGTGGTAATCGAGATTTCATTATACGTCATTTACATATTTTTCAAATACCGTATTTTTGCAAAGTTTTATTCCGCTATCATCATTGGTTCCTAATGTATATACTCGTATTATACAGAAAAGGCATCAGATGGAATTCAAAATAGCGTTATATTGGAAGAAGACGTGGTTGTGAACCGATTTCACCCATATTTCGTACATGTCATCAGGGTGTTAAGAAAATATTATGTACCGAATTTCATTGAAATCGGTCTAGTGTTCCCGAGATATGGTTTTTGGTACATAAGTGGACGAGGCCACGCCCATTTCCAATTTTTAAAAAAAGCCTGAGTGCAGCTTTCTTCTGCAATTTCTTCCATAAAATTAAGTGTTTCTGACGTGTTTTGTTAGTCGGTTAACGCACTTTTAGTGATTTTCAACATAACCTTTGTATGGGAGGTGGGCGTGGTTATTATCCGATTTCTTCCATTTTTGAACTATATATGGAAATGCCTGAAGGAAACGACTCTATAGAGTTCGGTTGACATATTTAGCTATATGTAGTAGTTTCCGAGATATGTACGAAAAACTTAGTAGGGGGCGGGGCCACGCCCACTTTTCCCAAAAAATTACTTCCAAATATGCCCCTCCCTAATGCGATCCTTTGTGTCAAATTTCACTTTAATATCTTTATTTATGGCTTAGTTATGACACTTTATATGTTTTCGGTTTCCGCCATTTTGTGGGCGTGGCAGTTGGCCGATTTTGCCCATCTTCGAACTTAACCTTCTTATGGAGCCAAGGAATACGTGTACCAAGTTTCATCATGATATCTCAATTTTTACTCAAGTTACAGCTTGCACGGACGGACGGAAGGACAGACGGACGGACAGACGGACGGACGGACAGACAGACATCCGGATTTCGACTCTACTCGTCACCCTGACCACTTTGGTATACATAACCCTATATCTGACTCTTTTAGTTTTAGGACTTACAAACAACCGTTATGTGAACAAAACTATAATACTCTCCTTAGCAACATTGTTGCGAGAGTATAATGAAAAATTTCTCACTTGAATAAGGTTTTTATTTCCCCCCACCAGTGGTAAGGATCTAACGAATCTTATTTAAGTTTTAATGTTTGATCATACAAATCAAACAGTTTGATATTAAAAGTCAAACACCGCTATAAAAGTTTAAATAAAACAAAAACGGTATGGAATAGCAATGAAATTCTTTATTTCTATCAAATATTCGATACCATTATATACAATATAGAACTAGATTTCTTATGCATGGCCACCGCGGACACACATGCAGAAGTCCAGAGCTCCCAATTTTTGACGGTTTTCAAACATAAATCAGCCGGTACTTCTGCAATTTTATGTTCGAGATTCGTATGAATTTCATCAATTGTCGCTGGTTTGTCACCTATAGACATGACGTAGCCCCACAGAAAATAGTCTAACGGCGTTAAATCGCACGACCGAGGCGGCCAACTGACTGAGTTATTTCGTGAAATAGCACGTTCACCAAACTTGGTTTTCAATAAATCGATTTTGATATTCGCTGTGTGGCTTGTGGCGCTGTCCTGTTGGAGCTACATATTGTTCAAGCTCATATCATTCAATTGGGGCCAAAAACATTCGGTTATCTTTGAGCGGTACTGATTCTCATTCACAGTAACGTGCCGGTCTTATCATCACGGAAGAAGTACGGCCCAATGACGCCGCTGGCCCATAAACCGCACAAAACTGTAATTTTTTCGGAATACAATGGCGACTAATGGAGAACGTGTAGTTTGCTGACTGACCAATAACGCATATATTGCTTATTGACGAAGCCATTCAGCGACAGCAATATTGTCGACACCACGGGCACTTCTTTGCCTAACTGGCACGTGAACATTTTGTATTGTGCTTGTGAATTCAAATTTTTCCATGCCTGTAATATCGAATCGTTTTTGGATTGAATATCTTTCCACAATAAAATGGCAAAAATTACTGAAGAGAAATGTCTAAAGAGTGGGGAAAAATATGGCATCGTTGTCCCTACCGGTCTACTTTTATAGCTTCCTAATGAAGAACCCTATATTTTATAATTGAGAGTAAGAATTTTGAAAAAGTGGTAAGTAAGGTAGTAAAGGCCAGCAACTTCGTTGTAGTTTTTCCTAGATTACGAAAATACTAAACCATGTCAAAGATGCTACATACCGGACGTAAATTAAATGTAAATGTGCGAGAAAATGTGTATAATTTTGGACGCGAAAATATTTCTTTTAATGACGGCCATTAAGTGATATCCGCGTAATGTTTATTTCAATTGTATTGTTGTTGTCAGTGCTTTTTCCAATTGAAATTGTTTTTCCTTTATTTCATATTATGGTTGTTGTTATTGTTATAGCTTTCTACTGCTTTTAACAACGATCAATGAATGTTAGCTATATACCCTTTAAATGGCGATTAACCTCTTCGGCCGGCAACACACGCACTCGCAATATGGTTTAACATTGAAGGGCAAAGTCGAACATGCTTCCAAAGCTTGAATATAAAAACAAAAACAAACACTGCTTAATAAAAAGTTCTCTGATATTAAGTATCGGGTGATTTTTTTGAGGTTAGGATTTTCATGCATTAGTATTTGACAGATCACGTGGGATTTCAGACATGGTGTCAAAGAGAAAGATGCTCAGTATGCTTTGACATTTCATCATGAATAGACTTACTAACGAGCAACGCTTGCAAATCATTGAATTTTATTACCAAAATCAGTGTTCGGTTCGAAATGTGTTTCGCGCTTTACGTCCGATTTATGGTCTACATAATCGACCAAGTGAGCAAACAATTAATGCGATTGTGACCAAGTTTCGCACTCAGTTTACTTTATTGGACATTAAACCAACCACACGAATGCGTACAGTGCGTACAGAAGAGAATATTGCGTCTGTTTCTGAGAGTGTGGCTGAAGACCGTGAAATGTCGATTCGTCGCCGTTCGCAGCAATTGGGTTTGTGTTATTCGACCACATGGAAGATTTTACGCAAAGATCTTGGTGTAAAACCGTATAAAATACAGCTCGTGCAAGAACTGAAGCCGAACGATCTGCCACAACGTCGAATTTTCAGTGAATGGGCCCTAGAAAAGTTGGCAGAAAATCCGCTTTTATCGACAAATTTTGTTCAGCGATGAGGCTCATTTCTGGTTGAATGGCTACGTAAATAAGCAAAATTGCCGCATTTGGGGTGAAGAGCAACCAGAAGCCGTTCAAGAACTGCCCATGCATCCCGAAAAATGCACTGTTTGGTGTGGTTTGTACGCTGGTGGAATCATTGGACCGTATTTTTTCAAAGATGCTGTTGGACGCAACGTTACGGTGAATGGCGATCGCTATCGTTCGATGCTAACAAACTTTTGTTGCCAAAAATGGAAGAACTGAACTTGGTTGACATGTGGTTTCAACAAGATGGCGCTACATGCCACACAGCTCGCGATTCTATGGCCATTTTGAGGGAAAACTTCGGAGAACAATTCATCTCAAGAAATGGACCCGTAAGTTAGCCACCAAGATCATGCGATTTAACGCCTTTAGACTATTTTTTGTGGGGCTACGTCAAGTCTAAAGTCTATAGAAATAAGCCAGCAACTATTCCAGCTTTGGAAGACAACATTTCCGAAGAAATTCGGGCTATTCCGGCCGAAATGCTCGAAAAAGTTGCCCAAAATTGGACTTTCCGAATGGACCACCTAAGACGCAGCCTCGGTCAACATTTAAATGAAATTATCTTCAAAAAGTAAATGTCATGAACCAATCTAACGTTTCAAATAAAGAACCGATGAGATTTTGCAAATTTTATGCGTTTTTTTTTTAAAAAAAGTTATCAAGCTCTTAAAAAATCACCCGATAATATTACTCAAATTTATTATAGGGAATACTATAATGATGTCAGCAACTTTATTATTGAAGTACCCTGTATTGATGTTTCTACTCCTAACTATTTGGGTATTTCTTTCATATTTTCTTTTTTTCGAAAAAAATTTAACTCCATTTTACATTGATCAAAAAAATCTTTATACTTCAAGTTTATTTTATTTAAAGCTTGTGTGTGTATTCTGCAAAGTAAAGAAAGTTGGTAAAGACAAAAATGGAATAAAACAAAAAATATTCGCATTAATGCCTACCAAAAACATGTGAAAGAGTTCACATTCATATACTCGCTACGTGATTTTCATTGCTATCGGTCATCTCAGTGTATTTTCAGATAGGCATAAATTAGGAAATGTTCATTGTTCTTATGCCAGTGGGGTCTGCTGATCTGCAAATGAATCGAATTTTAAACCGCCGAAAGACGGTCAACTATGCAGAATTCTATATAAACCTATTTTCAATGAATTTTGTGAAGTTCATTTTGATACTTAAAAACGAAAGAGAGACTTCCCTGTTCTAGAATATGTCTCAGAATTCGTTAGTCATAACAAGATTATTTAATGGCAGATACAAATCTAATATGGCTGTAGTTACTTTGGTTAACCCACTTAGATCAAAACAATACATTTCGTTTCACCAAATTTTTAGTTTTTTAACAAAAACATTTGATCTGGAACGTTACAACCCTTTGGAATTTATTTTTAGTGGCTTCGAAAGTAATTTTTGTTATTGCTGTTTTCTTCTTTACAAACACTGAGTTATTATAAACATACGTACTCGAACATAATGTATATCGAGTAGTAGAGTTTTGGACGTTATTCATGAACATTGTTGTCTTCCAATGCAAAATAGAATTACTAAAATAGAGGTAGATTCCTGGCAAACAATAATTTTTTCATAGCAATTTTAAAATTCGAATGAGTAATTAATTGAACAAAGTGCTGGTGCGTATGAAAATTGAATGTGTGAAACCAATTTGGTGAAGTACTGAAGGGAATGTGTGAAGCAGAGTATGGTAAATAGTACTCGAAAGAATAAGGTTCGATTTTCAATAAAAAAGTTCAATAAAAAGTTTATTATTTGGATCTACTATTACTGTCCGTATAAGTAGAATTTTCAACTATTTAAGACAAATTTTGTAATATCCGAGAAACTGCATTAGTTAGATCCCATGTGTTGACAAAGCACATTGATCGATCACAAATCTTTTTAGGCGATTTACTAATTTTCCCGTCAGCACACATAAATGTTAATAAATTTGCAATCCTTGATTTTCAAAAAGCAGGGTAGTCGGAAAAAAAATTTGGCAAGGGGCATCTCCCAAGAATTGTTTTGTTATCGAATGGATGGCAATTGGGTTTTGACGATAGTGCGATTACGACAAATATGCTCAAATCAATGTAAGGAATGATGGGCTGACAATGACGGTAAAATAACAATGACCATGAATAGCCTTAATAATATGAAGGAGGATGGAGAGATATTTGTAGAAGTTCACGCAAGTAAGGAAAGTTCCCTAATTTCCATTCACTTCGGAGTTGTCAAACACGAATCCCTTAGATATGGCTCAAGCAGCTCAGGACTTCCAGACATAGACCAAGTATATTCTGAGTAGCCAAAGAACATCCGTGTGAAAGCGAGAACCCGAAAGACCCCTATCATAGGGGCTTGGGACCCGCCACGTAAAAAACGCCCTCAATGAAAAATTTCCAACAGCCTTGGATAAGAGACCCCCCTTTTGATGAGAACCATGGCAATCGAATTAAGGATAAAAATTTAATGGCATGCACCTGCAATGTCAGGTCCCTTAATTTGCAAGGTGCCCAGCTGATTGAAGTTCTCGTTAGAGTAAAGGCTAACAGAACAGCCGTCCAAGAAATTCGATGCTCGGATGACTAGATTCCAGCATAGAAAAATTCATCTCTGGATCGAAAGGCCACCAACCAGTTCGATCATGTTGTGATAGACGGAAGACACGTCTCCAGTGTTTTAGACGTGCGTACGCTCCTAGGTCTTAACATCGATTCGGACCACTATCTTGCTGCAGACATGATACGCACCCGCCTCTGTACAGCAAATAACGCACGTCAACAAACGTAAGGAAGGTTTGACGTCGAAAAGCTGCAATCACAACAGATAGCCGAACGATTTTTTACTTGACTTTCACTCCTGCTCTGTGAGAGCACTAGTGGGATGGGATAGATACCGACAGTTGAAGAGGGAAGCGAGATGCATTTGCAGACTGAAAAATAGAGAGGCCCCAGAGGTGATCTGGTAACCGATGCCCAAACTATACTAAAATTATGGAGGAAACAATTCATCAACCTGATGAATGGCAAGGAAACATAACAGTAGGAGATGGTGATCCCAATTCCCCAATTGATGACGGTGGAGCGGACGTTCGATCGCCCAACCATGAAGAAGATCGAATAGGAATTACCCGTCTGAAGAATAGCAAAGCGCCGGGGGCCGATGGATTGCCGGCCGAGCTATTCAAACACGGCAGTGAAGAACTGATAAGAAGCATGCATCAGCTTCTTTGTTAAATATGATCGGGCGAAAGCATGTCCAACGATTGGAATTTCAATGTGCTCTGCCCAATCCACAAAAAGGGACACCCCACAATCTGCACCAGCTACCGTAGTATAAAGCTTTTAGATATTGCAGATTAAGTTCCATCGACCGTATTGTGTGAAAGATTAAAGCCCACCGCCAACAAAATGATTGAAACTTAGCAGTGTGGCCTTAGACCTGGAAAATCAACAAAGATGTATAGTATAGCGTTAGCCACGGAGAATATCCCATTCGATGGAATGATGAGATGTATGAGGTATACGACGACATTGACATAGTTTGGAGAATTAACAGACAGCGGCTGCGCTCGCTAAGTCATGTCACGCGTATGGACGAAAACACTCCAGCTCTGAAAGTATTCAACGCAGTATCCGTGGGAAACAGAAGAAGAGGAAAACATCCACTCTTTTGGAAAGACCAGGTGGAGAAGGACCTGGCTTCACTTGGAATCTCCAATTGGCGCCACGTTGTGAAAAGAAGAAACGACTGGCGGCTACAATGTGCTTTCCAAAATAAACAGGACATCTATATGTCACCTAGTGCGTTAGAAACTGCTATCTATATCGATTGTCCAGTGAGAATTTCATTACATTTCATTGATTGGAAGTGAAGTTATTGCGTTTTAAGTGTCAGTATGTTTGTGTTATCGGTGCGAAAATGAGCTTCGAACAGAGAGCTAACATTAAATTTTGTTTCAAAATTGGTAAAACTTTTACCGAAACGTTTCAATTGATGAAACAAGTTTATGCCGATGATTACCTATCTCGTAGCAGGGTGCACGAGTAGTTTCAGCGTTTTAAAAATGGTCGTGAGAACATAAACGACGACCACCATGTGTGCCAATCAAAATCCGTGAATTCATCAGAAATCAGTCGAAATCATCATTGATATTTAGGAAAATGGAATTGAACATCTCCAAAACATCGATTTATGACATTTGGCCCAAACACTTGGTCTTACGAAAGATGTATGCACGCACAAATTGACGCACGACCAAAAATTGCTCGGAATCCAACCTTCAAAGGACGATTATTTGACCAAAAATCACATTTTGACCATTAACTACTGACCGTGTTCACCTGATATGGCATCGTGCGACATCTTCCTTTTCGGAAATATGCATTTGCCCATGAGAGAATAGCGTTATGCTGACGTAGAGGCCATTCAAAAAGCTTGCACCGGCATACTGGCGGCTCTACCGGCCAACGAGCTAAAACATTCGTTCGACATGCTTTTGGACCTTGCAAAAAGCTATATTGAAGCAGAAGGATACTATTTTGAATAAAATAAATTGTTTTGTCGAAAAAACATTTATTCTGTTTTTTTGTTTAAGTCCTGTTTACTTTGGAACGCACTTGTACATATGTATACAGCATAAATAGGATAATAAATCTGTGATAGTTTATAAAAACAAAAAATACGTTTTTAAAGCACTTCAAGCCCAAAATTTATATATTATTTTTAATATAAACTGAGAGTAATATTGATCAATAACTTCGAAGTCGTAGATAATTTCGTCTATCTTGGAACCAATATCAACACCAACAATAATATCAGCCTCGAAATTCAACGCAGCATAACTCTTGCCAACAAGTGCCAGGCAATGGCCGATGACAACATCTGATGAGTCGACGTACGAGCTTTCGAGAGAAAGATCTGCGAGAGATTTATGGTCCTAATTTGTAAGGGAAGTAGGACTAGTTATACTTGTACCATAGTTCGACTTTACTTATTTTCATAAGCAAGAGAGGAATGTATGTATAATATTACATACTGAATCTAGTGCCGGACAAAATTAATTAAAGTTTTTGTCTTTGAGTGCGTACAAAGGTTGTTAAAACGACGGCGCCTATGCTCTTAGCTTCTAAGCAACGCTACTCGGGCAAACCAAATAAAGTAGGTTTGGTATGCTCTAGTTAGAGCCGCAGAAAGTTTGTTGAGTGGTTGGCTTATAACTTCAAGCTTTTCGTATAGATAAAAATGATTGCCAACAAATTGCGTGGCGTTATTGGGGCAAACAGGTTCAAAATGATGAACATATCAATTATTAAAATGTATCAAAAATATGCTCACGCATTTTAGTACAAACCATTATTATCGCCTGTGAAAACCGGTTATATCGTAAAAAATAAATGTAAATTTTAGAAGCCCTTTTGAAGACACATTAAACACTTAATCAGCCAGTAATGAATAACTGATTTGCCGTTTACCTCAATCTCTCGATTTTCACAACATAAATTTGCTCTTCAAATTCAACGGATAGGGACAACGAAATACTTTCGATGCGGTAGCTGTGCCACAGTGATGCAGTGTTAATTCCAACTTGGTAATTCGTGACGATATGTATGCTATAGGTGTAATCTAAGTAAGTATAATTACCGGGATTGTAAGAAATCATTAAACGATTTATCTCGCCAGCACATAGCTAGCTGTAGCACAACAGTGTCGTATTATTTTGCTTCTAAGCAGACAAGCGGCTTCTTGCCGAAAAGGTGGGGGGTTGTGTATGATTGTGTGCAGGTGTGAATGCATAACCGTTATTTGAAAACTTTTCAATTTATTTAACTTCTGGTCGTACTATGTTGATCTTTCTCATTTCATTAATTTTATCGACGAATTTTCAACAATTCAACAAACTGTTTTATAGCTTCTTCATATTGCGGTGCCTTGTCTACCTTAATATAAAGTAATATGTTGCATGGTGGCACGATGCCAGTTACGTTTGCAAACCACCAACCATACGATGCCTGCAGGAGATCTCACTTAAAAAATAAGCAGTAAGCACTTCAGTGGAGTTTTTGTAACAGTTTTTGTAACAGTTTTTGTAACAGTTACGTTGCATTGAGGGTGGTAGTTGCACATTTTTGTGAAATATATCACTCAAGTTCCCTAAAACTACGGCGTATGAAGTCTCTTTACTTTTGATGCGAATATGCTCTGAAATTTCATTGCTTCTGAGACAAAGCGGAACAAAGGTCTCTGTAGAACGACCTAGCTGAGTGATAAAAGAGTGTAGTATAAGATCGCCATGACAAATGACCTGGTACCTGGTTTTCAGTACCTACTGAGTATTTATTCAAAGAAGGTCCCAATTCCCAATAAACAAATCGGACGGATAATTAAATGCTGTTTATAATATTTGTAAAAATGTTGCACTTCGCACAACGATGTACATATGGAAAACATTCAATCCATCCCTTGATATGCGGACAAGAAATGGCCGAGATTTACACAAGTTGGGAAAGGAATTGGTGGAATGGTGATTTGGCCTATAAAATTTAATGATTTAATCATTCGCAGAAGACGATTTCCAACCATTTCAATTTGTTTGAATATTTTACTTTCTTTACATCAAATGTTGGAAAGATATAATTTTTTTACCCACAGTGCTTACTGTACATACTACTAGATTCCAGCATAAGAAAACTCATCACGCTGCCTGTCTGTCTCAGGATCGAAAAACCATCAACTAGATCGATGATGTTGTGGTAGTCGTACGGTATTTTACACGTACGTACGAAGCCCTAGCATCGATTCGAACCATTATCTTATTGTAGATAAAATACGCACCCGCCCCTGAGTAGCAAAAATACCCACGTCAACAAACACAAGAAAGGTTCCAAATGGCGAAACTGCAATCACAACAGACAACCGAGCGATTTCCTCCTCGACTTGCACTCCTGCTCTCTGAGAGCACTCATCAGCAATACGGTATAAGGGAACTGTGGGATGCCATTTCAAGCTCCTTACGTACAGCTGCAAACGAAACTACTGGTTTTCGGAGAACCCAAAAGTCAGCTGGTACGATGAAGAGTGCTGTGTCGCAGTGAAGAGAAAATAGAATGTATACTTCGCAACGTTATAATCGACTACAACGCACGCGAGATGGGATAGATACTGAAAGCAGAGGACGAAATGTGTGAGTATGAAGGGCTTGAAAAGCTGGCCGACAGGGGTAATATTCCAAAATTCAACTTAAAGAAGAGGCGAGTAACTGAAGGTTTCAAGACCGGAGTACTCTTGTAGAACCCCCAAAGGTGATCTAGTCACCGATGCCTAGAGCATACTTAAATTATAGAGGGAACACTTCTCCAGCCTGCTGAATGGCAGTGAACGCACAACGCCAGGAGAAGGCGAACCCGATTCCCCAATCGATGACGATAGAGCAGATGTTTCATTGCTCGACCATGAAGAAGACCAAATAGTAATAACCCGTCTGAAAAACAACAAAGCGGCGAAGAACTGATAAGGAGCATGCATCAGTTTTTTTTGTAGAATATGGTCTGACAAAAGCAATAGTGACGATTGGATCTGAAGTGTGCTCTGCCCAATCCACAAAACTGGAAACCCCACAATCTTCGCCAACCACTGTAGGATAAGCATCCACAACATCGCGTAGAAGCTTCTATTGAGCGTATTGTTTGAAAAATTAAAGCCCACCGTCAACAAACAAATTGGGCCTTGTCAGCGTGGCTTTAGACCTGGAAAATCAACAACTGACCAGATATTCGCCATGCGCCAAATCTTTGAAAAGACTCGTGAAAAAAGAATCGACACACACCACCCCTTCGTCGATTTCAAAGCTACCTTTGACAGCACGATGTCTGAATTTGGTATCCCCGCAAAACTAATACGATTTTGTAAACTGACGGTGAGCAACTCTAAAAGCTCCGTCAGGATCGGTAAGAAGCAACCCAAACCGTTTGATACTGAGATTGCGGACAAGGTGACTCCCTATCATGTGACTTCTTTAATCCATTCAAGAGCTAAACAGGGAAGGTATACAGCTGCTGGCGTAGGACGATGATATTGATATCATTGGCCTCAATGCCCGCGATGCAAGGCAAATGGGTCACTCCTGTCTCTGTTGACAGTCATAACTTAGAAGTGGTAGATAATTTTGTCTATCTGGGAGCCAGTATTAACACCAACAGCAATGTCAGCCTCGAAATCTAACTTAGCATAACTCTTGCCAACAGGTGCTACTTGGGACTGAGTAGGCAACTGAGAAGTATGTAGAGTCTCTTCGCGACGAACTAAAACCAAACTCTATAAGACACTCATTATTCCCGCTCTGGTGGTGGAAACACTCCAGCTCTGAAAGTATGCTGTACCCGCCGAGGGAAACAGAGGGGAGGAAGACCTCTCCTCCGTTGTAGATACCAGGAGCACATGAAACGAACTTGCGCTTCCGCAGCTGCATGTTAAAATCGCTTATCGCGATGACACTAAAGCAGCGACTTTTTTGCCATCATTACAACATGACAAATTATGTTAGCTGTTTTTGTAATTACACAGATTTGTTGTTACCGCGTTTTCCGGCAATTAAAAGTCTGTTGGTTTGGAAGTTGTTTAGTGATTGAAAGGCAGTTTGACTTGGTAACGCTTTAAGCAAATGTAAATCATTGCACCGTCGCATAGATTTGAGCACGCAATTTGTTGCAAAACCCGTTTTTTGAAGTGGTACGCGCCAACAAACAAATTGAGAGACGGAGTAATGAAAGCGAATACAAAAGAAAAGGAGCTCGCAATACCGTAACGCTGACTCGACTTCTGAATGGCTCAGTGCGCTTTTGAACGACAAACACTTCTCACTCTGGTTTTGTGCATATATACGTGGGCCTCTGCACCCCAACTGGTTGTGCATGTGTATGGTATAAGCGTTTAAGTGCAATCAACCTCATCGCTCAAAGGTCCATGATTGTCTGATCAGCCAAAATCACCGTGTTTCGTTTTTGTTTAATTCTTTAGGCTCCATGCTCCAGCGTCTCAGTGGTCCTTCAAATGCTTTACTTCCACACATGTTACTTATATTTACCCATAGTGCCTTGCAAGATTCATTAGAGATTCGCAGCGCAGCTACCATGTAATCCCTTAACAGTTGCGCCGTTCTTGGATGCTTTTTATACTTGGATGCGCTTCTGTTTTTTGTTTCGTTTCGCCCTCTTACCGTCTTCGCTGAACTGTTATGAATTTTGCCTTGGCTTCAACTTGCAGTGCCTGAATTTTGTATTCAACCCTCAGTGTATTTCAGCGTAGCAATCATCATCCGCAGCTGCATGTAGCAAAGTCAGCAATCGCGCAGCTAAAGACATCGTCATTATCGTCTTCACTGTTGTTTAGATGCCTCACTATCTGTTGGCCATACCAGGCTGCCCACTGCTCTCCGTGCTTTGTTGATGCCGGGTTCGTGATGTGCCTTTAACTCGGTTTCTGATATCAATGTTTTCGTGCAATTTTTATCTTGCTACCAACGGTATATGATTCAACAAGCTACACATCAACCGGTAGCATAATACCACACTGCAGAAGTTCAATACTAGTCCATCCGCCTAGCTTTTGCATAGCATGTAAGTAATTTCGCCCCCCCGCAGCAGGACAATCGGCGTCACTTTGTAAGCTCAAGGAAAAAAATTACGTCAGATTTGCGTTTAAATAGATACCACTAAGAAAAAGAGTTAACTCCACAGAAATTTGTTTCCTCAATTGTTTTGCCGTTTTCTTGTCTTTTTCTGTTTTCCTTTTCGATTAATCGTTAAATTTTTCGTACCGATTTCTTTTGATCCGTTAAGGTAATGAATGAATATCATTTCTTAAATACATTTATGACAAGAAATTTAATGACAAACCTGGCCAGCTGAATTGAGGATAAAAGGAACCAGATACCAATAGGGTGAAAGGAAACAATTACCTATTCATGTCTTATGGCATTTCTGGAGTCTGATTTAATTAGCTCCCAAGTTTTCCTGTCATAATCAGTACTTAGTGCACTTTAAAATGGCAAACGGACGCTGCACATGATGCAATGCTCTAGCACAGCCTCTTGGTAATGATCGAACGATAATATTGGAGTCGTAAAATATACATATATATTACAACTTCCTAATTATATGGTAAAACGTGAGGTGACAAGCAGCGTTATCGTTATCAGTTATCAATAATCCAAGTAATTTTTATTTCTACGAAACTAGTGGTATAACTCTGCTACATGTGGCTTAGAAGGTGTATAGAAATGAAAGGATATATTAGAAGAAATGGAAAGCTGGAAAGCAAAGCCAATTCTGCTACTCAGGAAGCTCATGAAGATGTTTTTGACGGTATGCAATACTTTTTACTCCTACTTTATAAAATAATTTGTTGTTTTAACAATATTTAATTGAACTTCTTGCACTGCAGACAACGTTTTGGATAAAAAGTGTTGGTTGGCACATAACTGCACACCTTGGGAAAAAGTTAAAAAGTTTTGGGTAGATACATGCACGCTTAGAAATAAATGTAAGGGATCTCTGTCGGATTTGCTAGCAGACTGGCCGCGCTACAATGATTTTAACGGTTACGAATTGGTAAGAAAAAAGCACAAAGTATTTATTTTCAAATAAACATTTATTCAATTATAACAGGTTGATATTGATTTTAATGCCATGCATCCAGATATTGAAAACGAGCTGTTCTTAAAACTTGACAAGTTTTATAAAGTAATCCTTCCTATCTTAAATGCGGAAGTAAAAGACCAAGCCAGCCGAGAGTTATTACTTTCGAAACTCCTTTACAAAGATTTATCAAATGGTAAGAAAACATGAAAACTATACAATATTAAAATATTAATATATTGAATTAATTTATAATTTCAGATTCTAAATATTGCATTGTGTTGTTACTGCTCCATGCGGTTCTTCAACCACAGCGTCAGAGTAAAACCCACAAACCAACGATTGGTGACGCTCAATCAGAGTTTATAACACTAGCAACTACACCAAATGATATATTACCAAAGATTTCGTCCAAAATTGAGCAATACGCGATTAAAAACAGCAATTGCAGCCTCACATCATTGCAGTAGGTGAGGACTATACAAGCATATCAGAATTCTTTATATTTTGCGACGGGCTTAAGTGGAAGTGCCCGACTTTAATGAAATGCGTCTACTGTATTATAAAGTTAAGTTATGTATTCCAAATTGAGTATTCCCATAATAGCAAGCAAGTTTGGGTATTTTTAGAACAATACTTTTTTGGGCTTAAGTCTGAAGATTTTTCTTCAGTTTCAAATTTACTCAGCAAGTTAGATAACTAATTTTTTATTTTCTTTCTTTTCTTTTTAATTGTTAAAAATGTGCAAATTTGCTTGCTATGTCATGTCACAAACCCCACTTAACTTCATATTTACTTATAAATCATTTATAAGAAGATCATGGGCTTCAGTCCATAGCAAAATATGTTTGCAATGAGGAAAATTGCAATCAAATATTTCACAATGTGTATAGATTCCGAAAACACTTAGAAAAGCATAAAACTGTGAGTTAATAATTAATAAATAAAAAAAAAACAATTTAAAAAAAACTCGTGTTATATTTATTTTCAGAAAGTATTAATTTCAATTTAGGAGAAAATAATATCAAATTGATAAGATCATCGGCTTGTTAAAATTAAGATGATGTTCCAATAACCATCTTATTTATGTTAAGGAGAGTTTCTGCTTAGTTTTACAGGTTATCTACTTGATTTCATTAAGAAGCGTTTCCTTTTAATTCTAAGGGTCACCTTCTTAATTATATTGAAAAGTTTTCACCTTAGTTTTATAGGTTATCTATTACATTAAACTGAAAAGAATTTCATCTAAATTCTACCCGTCATCTGCCAAATTATATTGAAAAGGTGTTCACCTTAGTTTAATGTTTTATCTTCACATTTTTATTAAAAGGAGATATCCAGTAATAATAAGATGGACATCTTATTGGAGAGAAAATGAAAGGAAATCTTCTAAACTTTGTTCTATTTTACAGGGCATTTTAGGTGGCCATTTCGCTCTGTGTAGAACTGAAAGGATATATTAGGAGAAATCATAAAGTCATTCCGTCTCGGAGCTCTTATCGTCATTTATAAACTGAAGTTCGATCAAAAATCGCAGTAGGCTCTTAATATAAATAACCTTCGTACCTAATGATATCTCTATCTACAATTAGTGGACTTGGTCGATGAGTTTTTATAACCGTCAGTATTTAAGCCTACTCTGAGTAAGCGATGATTTTTTTGTGTCATATTATTCGTACTGACTAAGACTTTAATTTCTCATCCTCTGTTAGTATCAGCTTGTTCCATAATAAGTACTCTCCATGATAGAGCTTTTGTTTCAACTCAGAACACAGAATTAGCTGTATTTGAATTCGATCCAATGCATACGTTATGTTAATTGCGAACTTCCCACCACTTTAATACTCAAAGACTTATTCCAAATAGTCGATTACTCTATTTAAGCTTTGGAGATTCCCTAGTACAACGTTTAACCCTCAACTTCGAGAACTCACTTAAAATGGTAGACATTTGTAAATATAGGAAGCCATTTGTAACTATACAGAGGCCCTTTCTGGGGATGTAGAAATTTCATTTGCCAAACAACATCTTCCAGTTTGGATTTAATGCTTCAATTCTGCTTAAATGTTGTTAATTACACGAAAGTACCCATAAAGCTCATCATCGCATATAGCTTTCTCTTTGTAAAGTATAACCTGCGGTGGATGAAATCAAAGGTCACGTTTGATTAAGCTCGTCTTGGCTTTTGCTCCAGGGCTATTTCTTGTATGGTAAGGCAGGTTGATTCCTGAGAAGTAGTTATTTGTCCTGGAAAGCAACTCTTTATATTCTTTATGTTTTTTATCATTTTGGATTTTAGTTTTCGAAAATTTGATTGACCGTTATCATTTCCGGTACGTAAAGAATACCACAGAGTTTTAATATCATAACTAAATGACAGGCATCCGAAATGCCTTCAACAGCGCTAGATAGGTAGATATGATCGACGCCCTCGAAAATAGCTTCAATATACCTGACTACCTCAGGGCTGTGGTGCGGAGCTACCTCAGTAACACGAAACTGCTGTACGAAACTAAAGAGGGATCACGACAAAAAGCAGTGACGTCAGGGGCAGCAAAAGGATCCATTCTAGGCCCAGACCTGTGGAACATTAGTTATAACGAAATATTAAAACTAGAAATGCCAGATGAATCGTATCTAATTGGCTATGCGGACGACATTGCAGCAGTAATCACAGCAAGGGATACAGAAGAAGCGCGAAGAAAGATGAACCAGGTCATGATACGGACGCAAGCATGGCTCGACACACACAGCCTCCAGCTCGCTACGGAGAAAACTGAGCTACTGCTGCTAACAAACAAGCACATACCTCTCGAGATAAGCATGCACACGACTGCGGATATTCTTAGGACAAAAAAGGCAGTTGACTACCTAGGCGTAAGACTGGACCCCAGACTAACTTTCTGGGTACAAATCCAGCACGCCGCAGGCAAGGCAGCGAAGATCACGTCTCAACTGAGCCGATTAATGGCTAACATAGGAGGCCCCAGCCAAGGAAAGAGAAAGCTCCTAATGTCGACGACAATCAGTGTCCTATTATACGGAGCTGAAATCTGGGTAGACGCACTTAAAAAGGAAAACCGGCGTAAGGCAGTGGCTAGAGTGTACCGCACCGCAGCCCTCAGAGTTGCATCAGCCTACAGAACAGTATCAGGCGACGCAATATTAGTTTTGAGAGGCAATGCTCCAATCGACCTATTAGCATATGAAAGGAAAAAGCTGTGGGAGCTAAAGAAATCACCCGGCAATAACATGGGCGCAATATAACAAATAAGGAAAGATACGATAACATCATGGCAACAAAGATGGGAGAATGAAAGTCGAGGCAGATGGACGGCCAGGCTGATAAAAGACCTAGATTTATGGACAAGTCGTAAATTCGGAGAAGTAGACTTCTACACTACCCAGCTGTTATCCGGCCACGGATACTTCAAAAAGTACCTCTACAGAATGGGAAAAGTCGAAGAGCCGTCATGCCTATACAACGACGCGACAGAGGACGACGCTGAACACACATTCTTCGAATGTGAGCACTGGCAAGGAGAACGCACTGTCGTAGAAGACCTGGTCGGGCCAATAAACGTTGACAATGTAATCAGCGTCATGTTGGAGAGCGAAACAAACTGGGGGATTATCCAGAAATACGCAGCAATGGTGCTACGCATCAAAAATCGGGACCTGGACGCAGGTGCGCAGATGTAAATCTCTCAATGAGAAAAATAGAATGCCACCCTGAAGTAATGCAAACGCGGTCCCAGGGTGGGCGACGGTTCCTTAGAGGGGGGGCTTTTAGTGACCTGCAAGTGGCACATACCGCTGCTGTGACGATAGCACCGATGATGCGGAAGGCATTTTCTACCCCCTCGCTCGCAAAAAAAAAAAACAAAGAAAAGCCTTTCAAGCCTTCATATATTTGCGCTTTAATCATATGAGGGTTGGTATTTTTGATAAGCTGGCTTATTTCAATAACATTTTGTTCAATTAGCCCACAGCTTGTGGTTAATACTTACGTCAAGATTATGCGGTATTCAGCCAGTAATTAGCTCAGATCTTAAGCAGCTCAACTCACTTAAATTAATTTATTTTGTAATATTTTTTTTCGTTTAGCTACCGCAGACTTCACTCAAACGAGGGAGCTAAATAATAAAAAACAAATGTGTATACATTTGGATATATATTTACATATATTCTTGAAAATAAATGTTTACAGATTTGTTACTTAAAAATAAGTTTGGTTCTTACGTAAGTAGTAGGATTTGAAAGTTTGTGTGTTTATGTGAACATGTCATTGCACTCGTTATTTTAATACTTTATAAAACTTTTTACTTTTAACTTTTATCCTTCTAACAGCACAGCGCACACGACTTCAATCCAGTCGCTAAATTGTCGGCCTTAAGTCTAATGCTCACTAACACACATAGTAAACATTATAGTTCTGATGAACATTTTTATTTGTTCATTTCGTTTATTTGCTTTTGGCTCCTGCTGATGACTTCTTTGGAGGGTGCAACTAAAAAAGCAACCAACAAGTTAACCAACCAACCGTGCAACATATGTTTGCTCAATTATATCTACATATCGTCACCTGAAATGCAAAATAACGTAACATCACTTTTCATAGGTGTACAGGACAAGCAAAAAACAGTATAAAAAGAAAACCACTTGAGATATTGAAACAAAAATTCCAAATCTGAATTAAAATTAAGCTATAAGGATATCTTAGATAAAATGTAAAAAAAAAAAAGCAAATTTTATAGCAGGTTCTTAGGTTATTTTAAATTTTCATTTCTCAAATAAAATAAGGTATGATCAAACTAAATTTGAATAAAAATAAAAATTAATATTCATATTCTTTTGTTTAATTTTAAATAAAAACAGTTTTTCATATTTCATGTTATTTTTATTATTAATGTGTACATAAGTACTTGAAAAAGTTAAATTATTTCAAGCCAAAAAAAGAAGGATAATGTTTAATTATTATTTATTAAACAGTTAATTATTCAAAATATATATTATTATACATAAAAGTAATTGTAAAAGAAAAAGTGGAATTAAAGCTTTTGAATCCTGCAGATGTTGCCATTTCTTCTTAGTTATTGTTAAACTTTGCGTGTGCAAAAGATTAGGCTGCTGAATTCCTAAAAGAGTACGATTAGTTTTATATGCATATGTACATATATAAAATTTGTAATTAAAATATTGCAAATTTTCAATTTTAAACGCGAATATCTCGAAAACTATAAGCTTTCTGCGGTTATAACTATATACATATGTATTTTCTTTATCTGGAGAATCTCCTCTATCCGACCATAACCATTTTATTCTCGAAATACTGGGACGGTATACTAAAGCCTACCCGATATACTTATCTCTCGCAAAATTTTTTTGAGGATTCTGGATTTCCTTTTGAAGAGTCTTGTAATTGGTTCTCTGCAGTTTTTCGAGGCTTTAAAGATCTTTAAGTTGGTATGAAATTGTCCATATGAGAAATAAAAAAATATTTTATTTAGCTCAAAATTTATACGAATATTTTTTTGTCATTTCAGACGTTATTTTCACGGCATCTAAGGAGTAAAAATAAAACAAAAATTTTGTCTTTTGTTTCACCCTAATTTATATTGATATATACGTAAAAAGTACATGTCTGCAAGGTTAAAAAAATAAATGCGACGTCTGTTGTTCGTAGACTTAATTTCTTTTCTAAATGCACTGCTATTTAGTTACACACAAATGCACGCAAAGTTCTCGTGCAACTGAGAACAATTTGTGTTATGTGATTTCAAGAACTTAACACACAACCCTTTCCTAATTTCTAACATAAATTCTATACAAATGAATGTGTTAATAAAGTTTTAGCAGTTTTTCTAGTTTCCCTATGACCCCGCTTGCTGACGTCAAGCATCCAAAGAAATTATTTTGTAATCTTATTTTCGTCTAAAGCATAAAATATAAACTTTACTTCGTTTGATATAAAAGAGCAATGGCAATAAATTTAGAAACGAAATGCTTTCGCAAAATTAGATACTTGGCATGAGCAACTCTTTTGGAGCTAGGTCAGGTCTTTTGTTGGAACTGGCTCAAATGATAAAGAAAATTTCATTTAATAGCCCCTTCGCGTTATCGATTCGTTATTTTATTTGCCTTTTCATACGACATTTTTTCACGATTTTTCTTTTTTGTTCGTAATATCCCAATTTTAATACTTTTAACTTTTAGTGACTTGGAAATACAGAGTGGCGCAATTGACCTCCAATGTCATTTCTGCTTTGACATTAGTGTAGTAAACACATGCGAAATACACGTAAATAAACAATGGTACGCTACACTGCGTGCCACAACCGATATGTTGAAGGATGCGTTTCCCGGGCGCCTAATCTCCCGGTTTGGCGATTTGCACTGGCCAGCAAGATCGCCTGATTTGACCGCTCCAGACTTCCTTTTGTGGGGCTTTTTGAAGTCGCGGGCTTATGTCAACAAGCCTCACACTCTTCCAGCTCTTAAAGACAATATCCGTCAAGAATGTGAGGACCTATCGCCGGAAGTTCTGGCCAAAGTGATGGAAAATGCCATAAAAAGGGCCCAAATGATAATTAACTGTGGCGGCGGCCATTTACATGATATCATATTCTCGACTTGATGTAAAAAACTAAAAGACCAAATAAGAATAATCTGCAAGCAGAATCAAAGTTTTCAATTTTTTAAAAAAGTTTTCATTTTTCAAAAAACATCGGAAGGTAAGTTTTGCGCCACCTGTTATATAATACATCTTTGTTATTCCTGTAAATAAAAAGTCATCGGTCCTGACGATGGGATAAATAGATACGAACTTTACAAGCCTCGTAAATCTACCTAGACCTACTTCCCTTCACTTAGCTTTAGAAGGAACTTTTTACAGTGCAATCTCAGCAGTTTTTCCGCTACCACTGTGCCCGGGAGAATCGCAGTAGTCCCAATGAAATCGTAGGAGTATCGCATATAGACATAGTTTTTTAGTTTTCCTTTAAAAAGCACGCGGCAATAGCTCGAAAATTCATTTTATCGAAAAGGGTCACCTCAACGACTTAGGTTGCTCCGCAAGAAAAAGAAACATATGTTATATGCCAATACCTACATACATACATATATACAATGTATGCCATGCTGAAAAAAATATTTTAGTTAATCAAATTGCTTCCACAATTAATTATGTTTCTTTATTTGGCTGTAAAACTGTAAGCTTTCGCACATAGTAATGAACTGAAATAATTTGACAATTTTAAAATTTGGTTCTAATTCGTTCAGCATCTGACCATCGGTTTCTAGCAGTGGTTGAGCATGCGTCAAATGGAATTAATTAAACCGAATCAGTGAAATAAGTATTTTCGTAAAATTTCACCTACCTAAAGAGGTGCTATATAATTTTCCATTTACTCATCGCAATATCAATTTTAAGTGGCATGGCAACGCCGCTGAACCGTAATAGTACACCAATGAATTTTAGAATTATCAGGATGCGACCAAAGTAGTCAAACAGTCAGTCACCCAAAAACAACCATCGCTTCAACTCCTTTGCATGGCAAAAGTGCTCTGACAGACTACCGACCGAAATGTGGGACAAGCAAGCATAAATTCGTGTAACAAAATTTCTATAGTTGCTGTTGTTGAAGGACTTCATTCTAGTGTGGATCCGTTCTTCACACTATCTGCTTGTTTTGTTGAGCTCAAGGGTATCCAAAACTTCCGACTCTTTAACTGTTGCTTAATGCGATTAAAGATAGTAACAAGTTGGCGTGCCGCGGCGACTGTGTCGCTCAAACGCTTTCATTTCGAAAGTGGATGCATCGCGGTAGAAGCTTAACTATAACCATGAATTTTCATCAACTTCTTCAAGGTTATGTCTTATGCGATATTCTAGTGCATACAATTACCTTTCTCTTTGTTGAGTGTTCATAAATTCTTGTGTTGTCTCCTATTACACTGTGGAACATTTTTGGGATTATTTTCTGGGGGGTGAGAAATTCCAAGTCAGGGTGATGGTACTAGGTCAGTATAGTAAAACCCTCAAAGGGTTTGGCGTTCGTATGTGTCAGTTTTTTTTATGGATTCTTAACTCCTGTAAACAGTTTTTCTAAATAAAACAAAAACGGTTTAGGATATCAATGAAATTCTTAATTTTTGTGAAAGTACATTCGTACGTAATCTATGATTTGGTGCGGTTTATGGGCCGGCGGCGCCATTGAGTCATACTCCTTCTGTGATGAGCAAGACCGGCACGTTACTGTGAATCGGAATCGCTACCGTTCAATGATAACCAAATTTTTTTGGCCCAAATTGGATCATATGGAGATGAACAATATGTGGCTCCAACAGGAAGGCGCCACAACCACACAGCGAATGTTATAATTGATTTATTGAAAACCAAGTTTGGTGAACATGTTATCTTACGAAATGACCCCGTCAATTGTCCGCCTGGGTCGTGCGATTTGACACCGAAATACTATTTCCTGTGGGACTACGTCAAGTCTGTGGTCTATGTTACCAAGCCAGCGACGATTGATGAACTTTGTACGAATATCGAAAGTGAAGTGTAGCAGCCATTTTGTCAAAAAAAAGGAGCTTCCATAACGCAAAAGCTGCTTTCCTACAAATTAATGGACGCTTCGAAATTTTTGATTTAGATCAAAACTGCGACTGCAATAGGGACATCGTACAGGACCTTTTTGTCACGTGTCATTTCAACAATTTATTTAACTATTATATACCCAATGAATAAATATAAAGAAAATCATTATGTATTCCTCATGAATGTATTCATTTTAGCTTAAACATTAATAGAATACCTAGCATCGGTGGTTCACCGAAAGTTGAAAAAAATAAGATTATTGATTGTAAAACTAAGTGCACGCGATGGCTGCCAGTAGGGATGGTAAACTCGATTCCGATTCGACTCGAATAACGGTATGTTAATTGACTTCTTTTATTGAAAATTGTGTATGATAGGACACAAACACATTACAAATTATGTATGGTATGATACCAAGCAATTTTTTTGTGGATTACAGCACAAATAAACTTTGCATTTGCTACATTTAGATCTGGGAAATCCAGTGTGGCATAGCCTGCGTCTGCCTTTCGATCCCCATTGCACCCAGTTATTAGACGTATCGAAACGCGTTGCTCTTGAAGGTTCTGCAACATACGCTCTTTTGGATGGAGTTTCTTCAGAGGCCATTGAGGGAGCCTGCGAGGACTGAGACGATGACATAGGTGATGAAGTAGTTGAGCTCATTGTTGCAAGAAGTGAAGGACGTCCTCTTTTGCTTGGTACAACTGCCGTTTGACTTGCATTCAAAAGTTCAATCGCAATATCCAACTGAAATTTTATAAGAGACATATGCTTCAACTCGCCGTTCGTACTTTCCAGGTCTCTGCGTTATAGCAGCCAGCTATTGACTACAGCGGAATTTATACACCAGTACACTAAGCGCATGTACCATTTATTTGAACGGTGGTTGATTCTGTACAATTCCAACAGCGTATCAGCAAGATCAACCCCACACACAACTGACCGATGTTGTCTATAGGCAACTTAACTTTTACAAAATGATTGCACAGAAACGAAATAACTTTTACACTTTCTTTTTTTGTAAATTACTCACTTACCTTTCTTTACTTATATTATCAACGTTACTTTATGACGAAATAGTGTTTTTTTAAGTTTTTGGGAACTTTTCCCATATGCACTTTTTTCCAAATTTATTTTTTTTTTATTTTCGTCTACGGAGATCGATCACTGCATGAACACGCGCGAAAATTATAACGAACATGAGAACTAAAATGATGTAAAACACATACACCGAAGATCTCACATTAAAAAAATTCAAATTGCGGTACGTAGGCGCTCATAAAGACAATGTTGCCTATAGGCAACATTGGGCATGAGAGGGTTAAAAAAAAAAAAATAAAAATTATTATACACTGTTGCCCAATGTTGCCTATAGGCAACATCCTGTAACTCCCAAACCAGGACACCTAGGACTATGAAATTTTGGTCAGTTCATATTCAGGTCGCGATTAAAACATATCTGTACTCAAATATTTTTTAGCCCCGCCCATTTTAATTCGGGCATGAGAGGGTTAAAAAAAACAAGAAAAAACGTTAACTTTGGCTTCACCGTAACTAATATACCCTCCATAGGTGCGATTCTTTTAGTAACTATGGGTTCAGTTTATATGGAAGCTTTATGCTATAGTTATTCGATATGAACAATTTTTTCGGAGATTATGTTATTATCTTAAGCAGTAATCCATGTCAAATTTCGTGAAGATACCATGTCAAATGCGAAAGTTTTTTTTTACCAGCTCTTTATTTCGATCGTTCGGTTTGTATGGCAGCTGTCAAACCACGTCAAGTGGGCCACGAAAAATTCGAAAAATCTCCAATTTTGAGAATAAGCAGTTCATTGGGAAGAGAACCAGACGCATAACCTGTGATATAAATATTTCGTCAAAATTCATTTTTTTGTTAAAGTTATTAAAGGGGGAAAATTAGAAAAATTGGTAAAATGGTTAACTCATAAACTACTGCAAATAAATCGATGAAATTTTGTGAACCTGAAGAAAAATGTCCATGCTATATTATAAATATTTTTTCACGGTCAACTTGTTTAAATATAAAATAAAATATTGTATTAACCATAACTTTTTGTTAAACAATTGAAATTTTTCAGGTGTTCTTCACGCTAGAAAAACTGAAAATTATGTTACACAACGCGGAAAATATTCACCTTTAATAATCTGAAAAAAGATTTTTGTTCTTTCATACTATTCTAATGATTGTTTCCTTCCCTCTCTTAAAACGTACGGCACGATCATTGTTGCGCAATATGCGATCGTTGCGCTTATGCTTTTCTTGCGAAACAGATAGCGCGAGTTTACGAGCGAACTGCGCACCGCTCTGATTTCTTCCGATATAACATTGTTGCCTTGGAAAACAATCTATACCAAATTTCGTGAATATATATTTTCGAATGCAAAAGTTTTCCATCCCAACACTAGATTCCTATCGTTCAGTTTGTATAGCTGCTATATGCGTAAGCCGCTCTGAACAATTTCCTCTGAGATTAGATTATTATCTTAGGAAATAGCCGGTGCCAACTTTTTTGAAGATATATTGTCAAATGTGAAAGTTTTCCATACAAGAACTTGATTGTGATCCGATATCGGCAGTTCCGACAAAAGGGCTGCTTTTTGAAGAGAAAATTACGTTTGCAAAATTTCAAAACGATGTCTTAAAAACTGGGAGACCTAGTCGTATATACACAAACAGACAGATGAACATTAATAAATCGTCTCAGCTCAACATACTGATCATTTATATGTATACTTTATAGGGTCTCCGACTCTTCCTTTTCGGTGTTACAAACTTCGTGGCAAACTTAATATACGCTCTTTAGGGTATACATATTGTGAAAATCAGTGATTTTTCGAAGCGTCACACTGAACCCATCCCGAGAGCACACTGGCTCTCATAAAGCCAGCTCACAAAATTTCGAAATTAATATTTATTGTCTCTGGCATAAATAGTTATTGATTTTTTACCCTTTTAGTAGTTTTGAACAGTACCGTTATATGGGGAATGAGAGGGGTTATTTTCCGATTTCAATCATTTTCACACTATCAGTAGAAGTTCAATAGTATTTGAGCTAGGAATTTAGTTGTTCTTGATTTACTGATTTAGGAGTTATTTACATTAAACTTATTAGGGCGGGACCACGACCACTTTTTCAAAATTTTTTGCTCACAGGTACTTCTGGCTACTGCGATCTCCTGTCTGCACAGAAATTCTGACAGTCATCCGTATTTCATCTCGTCATCCTGATCGTTTATATATATAAACTTATACTTATCTCTTTTAGTTTTAGATGGTACGTAAAACCGTTAGGTGAAAAAATAACAAAAAAATCCATAGTATCATTTAATTCACTTAATAACTTCAATTGCTTCCAAACGTTTATTAGCGTTAACGAATTGACTCGCTATGGTAATGGGACTCGATATGTGGATATAAACTTGCTCGGATGTCCGCGTAATTGAGCAGAATCTCTATTAGTATTTTGTTTACATGCTGCAGGGTCGCATCGAATGATTGTCGAGGGATATGGTGACCACGCTCTATCGAAAGCAACATGTTAAATATGGTTTCAACGGTTCAGAGATAATGATTTTGATGTGATAAATGAAGAACGTGGGGGAACAGCAAAATCGTCTGAAGATGCTAAATTGTAAGAAATATTGGATGAAGTTGATACTTTGAGTCAAAAGCAGATAGCAGCTATGTTATATTGCAGAACAAACAATTTCAGACCGCTTGAAAGCTTTGGGAAAGATCGAAAAGTGTAGAAAATGAATTGAATGAAAGACGAATGGAAAACCGAAAAAGCAAATTTTGCTTCAAAGACACGTAAAAAAACAGTTTTGCATCGAATCGTCACTGGTGTTGAATTTATTTATTTTAAGTATCCTAAACGGAGTAACTCATGGGTTACTTTGGAATAACCATCAATATCGACTGCAAAAACAGATCGACTCGGTAAGAAGGCAATTCTCTGTGTTTGGCGGTATTAAAAGAGAATTTTATATCATGATCTTATGAAACCTTGTGAAGCTGTTAATATCAATCGCTATAGACAACAAATTATCAGTTGCATTGCCATGCATTGATCAAAAATGACCAGAACTTGGTGCCTTCTGATTACCATTTAGTTTCATCTGAGCTAGCTACCTTCATCTTGTCCGTCGTTCAGAAATCAAATAGTTTTAATAAGGTAGATTCATAACTCTTAAGTTTTATCGCTAATTAAATTTCTGAATGCAACTATAATATTATTAATTTGGTAACCATCGGATGCTTTGTGAAAGTGACATTTCCAGTTTTGTGCTGTTTTTTGTGCTGATCTTTTGTGATAGTGACACTTTACTACTAAATGCGTGAAAACTTCGACCTACTTTAGGTCGTCGTTGTCACTCAAATGTGCGAAGACCTACTTCACGTGCTACTTCCACTGATGACCAGAGATAGACAGATCAAGAAAATAGTCGCATTTCTATATCTATATATATTTATTTCTCTGATCAGTGACAATTCAGTAGATGGACTTAGAATTCTAAGATTTCGTGCACATCAAACACAATATCATCACGCACGACATAATGAAATTAAGCGAGTCCGAAGACGCAGTGCTCCTATGATCGTGGAACGAGCTGCAATCCTCTAGCTATTCGGAAAAAGATTATTGTGTCGACATATCCATAGCAATTGAGGAATTATACGTGATTTTTTTATTTCCATAAATATATTTCGAATAGCCAGTCCCTGGAAGTTTGCGTAATCAACCTAGAGTTTCCCTATTTCGCGCATGACAATTATACGTCGCGTGTTCGGACGTCGGCAAACCATAATCTTATTTTATTGACGCACCACAAAATAAAACAGAAAATATGGCTTACCAGAGAGCTTTAAATTGTTTATCAAGCTGTATCATAGTTGTCGGTTTCTGCCAATATCACACTGAAACCTTCTAAATAGCCAGTATTTCAGGAAATCTCTGTTAAGTGAGTAAACAACATCATGTGTAATTAATCGAAAATAATAAAAAAAATTCATCCATACTGAGCATTTTTTATTAAAAACTAGCTGACCCCGCAGCCGTTGTCCTGTGTGAAATTATATGCTTTGATATGAAAAAAAGTTGAAATTATATTGTATAGAAAATGATTTATTTTCGATTTTTCTACATTTTTTTAATGTAGCGCAGCTTAATAAACATAATTTTTTTGATTTCTGTTCTGGTGCGTAAATATACAAAGAAGATGGGTTTCCAACTCGTCAACACGCCACATATATCTGGCCAATTTTCCCTGGAAATTGAATACGTTTGAAATGAAATGGCTGTCCCTTGTATTCGATAACTGCGTAATTATCAGTCGGGTTCCATTACACAGTTTCGGCGCATGTCAGATCCAACTTTGAGACGAAAATGATGCTGGGGCATAACAAGGCTCTCCAAAGAATTTGGAAATTCCACTGGATAATTCACGGTTTCGTCTTCCTTGCCAAGCCGATCGATCGATTTATATGAGCGCAAACCTCCCGGAATTTGACTCTGAATCTTCCAGTTTAAGTCATTAACATCGGTATTTTTGGCAACTAAAATTGCGCGTGCACTCAAGCAATTGCAGTTACGATAGTTTTGCCAATGTGCGGATAAACATTCGTGATGAGTTCATCTTCCGTTGAAGTGAATTGACAAAAGGGATGTGAAATTGATATCAAACCACTGGAAGTATCAACCGAAAATTGCCCATTTCCAATTCTTAGCGAATACACTGTAAAATGTCGTCGGCAATGTCATTTTTTCGTATCCCATAATTAACGCGAATTTGAAGGCTGATATGTCGAAATGATCTTCGCGAAAACTATGCGAACTTCAGTGGCATGCGAAGTAACTATTGCATTGTCCTTCTTCTGTTTCCAGTGATTAGCATGTTCCTGCAAGCGCAACTGCTGGCATGCTTCTCAAAAAGTTGCACACACTGTACCATTCACAATACGCAATGACTTAAATGAAGTTGAACCGCGAGACGCACAACAGTCGGAAAACTTTTATGAACTGCAAAAGTAAATATCCTACAAAGCGCTTTATTGCGGTTCACATATCGACCCATTTGATACTGCTGATCTCATATTGTTCAAGGCCAATAACCGCTATGTTGCTTTCTTTGGTGACGTACTTGCAAACGTATTTGATCGATTTCACCAATCTACAATATTCAACATTGACATGAGTTTTGAATGTGAATTAGACAAAAGTGGCGAATATGGTACGATCCATATGTTTTCAACTTCGATGTGTTGTTAACGTCGATATTCACGCCTCTAGATGCTAAATGTTCTGCCATTGTCGTCTGGTGAGCGACGCCGATACAGTGAATATCCATCATTTCCCATTTCCGTATCCGAAAGAAAAGCACATGAGTAGTGTTTCGTGCATTTATTGTCAGACATACAAACCAAAGTGGGATTGTAAGGTTCCCTAAGTCCATGAACCATATTGGTTTTCACCACTTCGTATAATTCTGGATCTATCTCTGAATCAGGAATTTCCGCTGAAATGCTTTCATCAATTGGATCTGGTGTAATCACAATCCGCATCCAAAGAAGAATGTGTGCGTGCGGCAACACGCAACAGAATACATTCAGCATCTAACAGCACCATATATACCATAGGTTGCTTCAAGATAAAGACCGTCAAACATCGCAGCTATTGTTTAAAACGTCGTGCTGTGATATCGTTACGATCGTTAGCTTATTGACCGCGATCCATAATTCCGCACGTATGTCATCGCATTTTGGGAGTACTTCTTGCCTTTCTTTGGGCTGCCATATGTACGTTGATGGCAAAAAGAACGCCGACAAATATTAGCGCGACCTCTTCGTGGCTTCGTAACAAATTTCAATCAGTAATTGATCACTTCGTCTGAAACACACATAAAGTTTTCACTGAATAATTTTCAATAATTTTTCCTTTGAATAGCCGGAATAAAAAAGTAAGCGACCGCAATTGAACGATTCAAATAGTTTACAAATCAAAATATTGAAAAACAAAACAAACAAAAATTGAAAAAAATGTGTATGAAAAATGTTACTTTCTGGAATTGTCCAATTTTCCGACTTCTCCTCATGAAAAGTATAAGGCATTTGTTTCTAAACCTTTCCCGATCCACAACAAACAACCTTTAAAAATTTCATTAAGATTGGTTCAACCGTTCTCTTAGTGTTACTAACAAACAAACATTCATTTTTATATGTAAGTACATATGTACATATGTATGTATAACGTTTGTATGGGGACAAGAAAACGGCTGTTTTTAGGGGTTTTCCGGAAATTATTCGAATTTTTCTCGCCGTAAAAACCATCTTTGAACTTCAACAAACATTTAAGAAAAAGAATTGGCCAAATTGGTCCAGGCGTTATTGAGTTATGCGCGTACGTACATTTTGACGATTCATTTTTATTTATATATGTATGTATGTAGATGGAATTCTTTTGTTTGCTTCAAGTTTATTTTATACAAAAGTTTAGATTTTTATTTATCGATTGAGGTAGTACAAAGTTTGCAGCGTCTGTTAGTGATATAATTTGAAGATAATAAGAACTTGCTTTTGATCCACTAGTTTTTATGGTACCATAATCTGACTTAAAAGTCTTATAACATAATTAATATTGTATGCCAAATTTCATGAAGACAATTAATAATAGAATAAAAAAAAGATTGCTAATTTAAAAAGTCTTTAAAAAGTTGGTTTTGACAAATGAGCAGCTTCTTGGAGGGAATATGTGTTGGAGTTCATTCCAATATCTACTCATATGTTTAACTGTTTTCTTTGTTTAAGATGTGAACGCGTCGTTTTAGCGCCTTAAAGTATGCTTATAAAAAGTAAGGATTTGCATAAAGCGGAAGTCAAAAAGCAAGGTGCAACAATTTCCAAATAATTTTTCTTTTACTTTGTAACCTATGTTTATGAAAATATAAAAACAGCAATATACAAAAATATTTAGAGAAATACAAATACAAATAAGCACATGCACATATAATAGCCAACCATTGACGACTCCTCGGAATCTGCTGCCGCAAGTTGAAATTACAGAAATGCTAAAATATGTCAGAAATGCTGCAGAGAGATCGTAAATTAAGTGTTAATATGACAGAAATTGTATACAATTTTCAGTGCGAAGATATTTTCTTTAAGTACGCTTCCATGTTTTGCTTATAACGTTTGGACACTTGTTTTACTCATTTTAGCAACAGTTCTGTTCTTATTATTTTATTCTTACTGTTGTGGTTGCTGCTGCCGCCTTTAAAGGCTTTTAATGAATGCTACCTATGACCTCTTTTAGCAGCACGACCTACTATAGCAGCAACAAAGACGTTTACAAAAAACTCGCAAAATGGTTTATCATTAAAAGGCAAACAGTAAAGACAAACAGACGCCATAAGTTTCAACATAAAAACGAAAAGAAAAGTTTGCAAAGCACATTTAAGATGCACATAAATGGCATTTCAGAGCTTCATTAGAGCACAAGGTCGGGCGCAACTGAGACACACTTTCACCGCCTGATAGTATGCTACTACTGCGTTCTTGCCGCCTACGTGCTTACTGGTTCAATACTTACTTTAATAGCTGTAAAGCTCATAGTAAGTCTATGACGATTACTGTATATACCGTTAAATTACATATATACCACTATATTTTACGAAGCGTGACCAGTCGGACAGAAAATATTAACAGTGAAATACATACTTAGGCGGAATCCCTGGCGCTAGCTGATCTGTTGAAGCCAGCGGTATAATTTTAGCACGTATCAGATTTATGAATATTAAAGTGTATATATGTACATATTCAAGGTCATTGCCCTCAATTGTTTTCTATAAATTTTATATTTTATTTAATAATAGTCTAAACCCACGGCTCCGTTTGCTTTTTGTTGTCAAGGATATCATTTATCGTGATAACAATATAATGAAATACGAGGGCTGCTGTATATATTCTGACCTAGAGCAACACTAAGTGTTGCCAGGTGCAATCTGACATTTCCATTGGAAAGTTTGACATTTTTTAGCATAACATCACTCAGAACGTTTTGTCATTTAATCGTGAATTGTTTTATTTACAGGGAAAAATGGAATTAACTCGTGAACATTTTCGTGCGATCATTTTTCACAACTATCGACGTGGATTACCACGACAAGAGTGCATCGATGAACTAAAATCTTTGTATGGCTATGAAGCACCATCCTATAGCACTGTGAAAAACTGGTACAACGAATTCAATCGTGGCCGACGCTCGTTCAAAGACGAATTCCGTGAAGGTCGTCCAAAAACAGCCGTTGTGCCAGAAAACATCGATGCCGTACGTGAACTGATAACGCAAGACCGTCATGTAACATACCTTCAGATAGAGGCATGCCTATGCATTTCTCCCACTATCATACATTCCATATTGCATGAACATCTGGCCGTAAAAAAGGTTTGTTCTCGTTGGATCCCGCACAATTTCACAATCGTTCAAAAAAAGGCTCGTGTGGATGCTGAAAAAATACGATCGCGGTGCTTCAAAAGACGTTTATAAGATCGTCACAGGTGACGAATCATGGATCTATGAGTATGAGCCCGAAACAAAACAGCAATCGAAAAAAAAAATAAAAAAAAAAAAAAAAAACATTTTCGTTGATAAATATGCCTATTTACATTATTAGGCCAGAAATATATATAGCAACCTACGTAGTACATTCGGACGTAAGGCGCGGACATACAAAAAAGGCGTTTCATTTTTATAATGTAAATGAGATTTTGCCGCAGAATAACATTTTTGTTCTCTTTGCATTCAGGGTAAGCAGCGGTGAGACAGTAACAGCGACGTAACACCATATAAAATTTCTTTAAGAAAATATTAAAATACCGTCGAGTTAGATCTTAAGACCAACTTAGCGGCAACGTTTGTTTACAGGTTTTTGTTAAATTTTGTTAATGTGTTCAAAAAGTTTGACATTTCTTCGTGTCACATTTCACTTTGTTCCTAAAAATTTTCAAACACACGTTTGATCAACAAACACATCATCTTGCGTTCAGGAAACGCAATTACATCCCTAAACTTTGATTGTTTGGTGCGGATTTTAGTATGGCCGCATTACCGGATTTTCTTTGTTTCAAAATGAGGCAGGAAATGACGTTACCATCAATATTGGGCAACCATAAATTTTATGGAATCAAAGCGGAGGACTCCTAGTTCAAACAAGGCGCTGTGCCGCCTCATATTTCAAGTTTAAATATTCGTTAATTTCGAGAAACGGCCCAGTTAAATGGCCGGTAAGATCATGGGTTTTCAGGGTTTCAGATTATATTTTTATTAATATGTTTGTAAAATATGGTCAGACGAAAGCATACCCAATGATTGGAATTTAAGTGCCCTCGCCCAATTCACAAAAAGGGAGACCCCACAATCTGCGCCAACTACCGTCGGATAAGCCTCCTCAACATTGCATATAAGGTTCTATTGTGTGAAAGATTGTTGTGTGAAAGATTAAAGCCCACCATCAACAAACTGATTGGTTCTTATCAGTGTGTCTTTAGACCTGGAAAATGAACAACCGACCAGATATTCGCCATGCACCAAATTTTGGAAAAGACCCGGAGAATCGACACACACCACCTCTTTGTCGATTTCAATGCTGCTTTCGACAGCACAAAAAGGAGCTGCCTCTACATATGCCGCTATGTCTGAATTTGGTATCCCCACAAAACTAATACGACTGTGTAAACTGACATTGAGCAACAACAAAAGCTCCGTCAGGATCGAGAAAGACCTCTCCGAGCCGTTCGATATCAAACGAGGTTTCAGACAAGGCGACCTTTGAATTGCTAAATAGAACCATATTTTTAAAAACCGCTTTGAGAAAGGAAAAGGTGAGATAGAATACATTTATGTTTTAATGTGCTTTGATTCGAATTTCAAAGCAAAAATTATAGTCCTGAAAAGGCTAAAGAACGAAGTCATTGACTTATTTTATTATCTTTCTATAAATAACAATTGCGTCCAAAGCATGACGAAATTAACCATTATATAAATGAATATGCAGTACTTGTATATACGAGTAAGGTATATAAACGTTTATATTGATAAGGTACATATATGTATGTATATAGCCACTCACGAAACTTCTTTTACACTCATCCTGCTACTGTACAAATAAGGTAGAGATGTTTACATAGCCGGTCACGAACCATCCATGTCGCTCAATCCTGCCTCTGTATTGCATTCGCTCTCAACATTTTACTGAGTCTCAATTTACTATCAGCTGTCTCTGGGCATCCTTCGCGTATTTTCGCGTCTTCTCTCAAAGTTATCCTAGTATAAATTCACCATAGTCGCTATCGCAAGAGCACCTTTTTGTTACTGTTGTTATGTGCATCACATGACTTTAGCTTGGTATCAACTCGCTGGACCACTGCATCAGTCATCGTCGCGCTGTCAACACAACTGGTACATTCAACAGAAGGAATCATAACGGAAATATTTGATGAAAGCAACACCTGCCACAGTGGTGTGTATGTTCGTCGGTGTCCACAGCGCATTTCTGTGTGCTTTAGTGTTAATGTCAGAGAAACTTTGCAGAAGCGCGCGAGAAAGCACATTTGCATGTGCAAATATATAAATGTATGTATATATGAATTTGTGTATGGCTATATATGTATGTATATGCATGTACATATGGATATTTACTTAAAAATTGCTATAGTAACGAAACTTGTGTGATATTTTGGTGAATGCGCGCAATTTTTTGAATTTTTTTTATTAAATGGTTACAATTAAAAAAATAAATAATAACAAAAACAAGAAAAAACGTTAACTTCGGCTGCACCGAAGCTAACATACCCTTCACAGGTGCATTACTTTTTGTAACGATGTGTTCAGTTTATATGGAAGCGATATACTATAGTAATCCATGTCAAATTTCGTGAATATACCACGTCAAATGCGAAAGTTTTCCATACAAGCCTTTGATGCCGATCGTTCGGCTTGTATGGCAGCTATAGTAAGCCGATCTGAACCATTTCTTCTGATATTCCTTCGAATCTGAACAATTCCTTCGAAGATTATATTGTTGCTTTAGAGAATAATCTATACCAAATTTCGCGAATATATCTTGTCAAATACAAAAGTTTTCCATACAAGAACTTTTTTCTGATCGTTCAGTTTGTATGGCAGCTATATGTTATAATGGTCCGATATCGGCAGTTCCGACAAATGGGCAGCTTCGTGAAGAGAAAATGACGTTTGAAATATTTCAAAACGATATCTTAAAAATTG
Source organism: Bactrocera tryoni (assembly GCF_016617805.1). Lineage (NCBI taxonomy): Eukaryota > Metazoa > Arthropoda > Insecta > Diptera > Tephritidae > Bactrocera > Bactrocera tryoni. The sequence goes on along the minus strand of NC_052500.1, from coordinate 54,204,035 downwards.
AGGGACTAGTTCGTATATATACAGACAGACTGACAGACAGACGGACATGGCTAAATCGACTCAGCTCAACATACTGATCATTTATATATGTACATATATTCTTTACAGGGTCTCCGACGCTTCCTTAGTGCTGCTAAAACCGAAATTTTTTCTGATAAATAAAAAATAAAATAACAACAAAAATGTTTATGTGTAAAATTTATGTCTCTCTTGACTGTCAGTCTGGCGTAGACCGACATTCACCTAACCGGTGAGCTAGAGAGTTGATAATTACTTTTGACATGTTTCATATTTGCTGTGACATTTTCCACTGACAGCAAATGTTAGTGGAATTTCAACAACAACAACAAATTGATCAAAAATACAGCAAATATAACAACACCAAATACACATACGCGCATTTAATGTGTTGGCAAAATCGCAGTAGGTGTGCCACAAGCCGGCGTCATCAATAATTTACCGTTAATTAAGTGCTCTCGAAATCACGTTCTTAAAAAACGGCTTCCAATGCAGTGTTTGTATAGAGTAACTACTGTGCGAAAACGGAGGTGTAACGGTGTTTTGAGACTTCTGACGACATGTATACAAAGAAGTATATAAGTATGTAGTACTCGTAAACAGGTCAAAAGTAAACCTAATTGCAGATGCTTGTAAGTATGTGTGTTACTTAATATTTGCGCTTGTGTATTTATCAATTTACTTTTTACGCGCAAAGTTAATTAGCGGCAAATGTTGATGTTGACGTTGACAGCAACGCAGTTATAACTCGGTCAGTCGGTCGTGGCTGCGAAGTCACATGTTACGCATATATAATGATAAAAACAAATATGGCAAAAAAGCTAACACGTACACATATGTATATAAATAGAGAAACTAAAAGCGTGTACGCTCTCACTTGTGTACATATAATGTTATTATTGTCTGCCGGTAGCCGTAAGGCATTCGAGCGATGTCACGTGGCTGGTTGAAAAAGAAAGCAACAGTGCCTTTGAGTCTGCGTTTCCTGCTGAGCGTGCAAATATATTATTAATTATTATCATGCTGTGAGCACTGACATACATACACAAGTGTGTATGTATGCCTGCTTTAGCTTTTGTTGTTATTCAATTGGTATTTGCTTTGCAGTTTTAATTGCGAATACTTAACGCCTGAGTGATTGTTTTAAACCAATAAAATGTCTTTGTATACCTATAATAAATTAAGCATATATATGGAAAATGTGAAAATTAGTCAATTAAAATGTCATGGGAGAAATGCGAAATTTATGTTATAAATTGATGACAAACGAGACAAAAGTGGAGTAATTAAGCCGAATCGGCATGTGTTACATCAATTACAAGAACGGGAAAAAGTGTAGTGCTATAGTGTGTTACTTGATAAGTAATTTAACTAAAATAAAAAGAACGATAATAACTCAAATATAAGAAAATTAAACTATTAGAAATACAAGTAAATTTAAAATCAAATTAATTGTGTAAAAAGTAAATTCAAGTTCGGGGGAATAGAACAGAATAAAATGAAATAAAATAAAATATATTAAGAAAAACAACAAAGCTTTATAAAATAAAAATAAAATATTTTCATCGAGCTTTATTAAAAAACTTCATGTTTGTTTGTTCATCGGGATGATCCAAACCGTTTAAACATTTCTCAAATATAAAACTGTGCCTACGCTGATAAGTTGAAAGTATCCAATTCTAATTGTCTCTGCTTAAAATTCTGTTTAAAAGGCTATTGACTTAGCCAACTCGTCCGCTATTTAATTGTCGAAAATGCTCCTGTGACCGGGAACCTAAATGATGGCCAAGTCGAGTTCCCATGAGCTTAAAGTCTTCCTCGCTTTGTTTACAAAGCTGAAGTTTATCTTTGGTGACGACAAGGGTGTCCTCCCGTAGTTATTCAGTAGGACTCCACTAGTCTTCTCTATGCCTAATACTTCCGCTTGGAAGATATTAGGTGAGTTTGTTAGACAGAAAGATAGAGATATCAATATCCCCGGAGTATACCCTCGTACCAACACCGCACACCATTTTGGGCCCATCGGTATAAATTGAGGTAGTATTCTCCTCCTCTTTAAACCTCTTCTCTATTCATGTCTAGTCACTATTCACGTTTCACTAGTAAATATTGAGATTCAACCTTGGGAGTATAAGGTCTCATTTAAACGGATTATTATCGTGGTGGTTCAGAATTTTGTTATGTCCATAACTCTTCCTGTTCCAGCTATCAATATCTTTAATTTTTATAGCAAAACAGTCAGCCACCTTCAGTATGCAAATGCCTTTGGACCGTTGGAGTAGGAGCTTATTTAGCAATTAATTCGAACATGATTTAAAAGCCCCGCTAACCCCTTTACAGGCTGCCCTTTAAAATCCATTAATTTGTCTAGTGTTATATTGTTTATTTAATGCTGACCACCAAACCAATTCCAAATATCAAGTGCAGCTAGCTCTTTATCCACCTAAACTCTCCAACGGAGTACTGAAGCAAAAACTTTCAAAGCCTTCTTCTTCCTTCTTTCATCCTGAAAACATGACTAAGCTAGCCGTTAGCAAACGACGTTTATCTCATACAGCTCATCGTTACATCAACTGCGGTATTCATCATCGCCAATGCGCAAATTATCATAAATCTGCCGCTAAATCTTTCTTACTCACACACTCCTAATACCTGCTCATCAGATGATGTCATTGTCCATGCCCCGCACCATATAGCGAATGATGGGAGACTTTTAGAGCTTTGTCTTTATTCGTCAATAGAGGACTTTACTTTTTAATTGCCTACTCAGTCGAAAGTAGCAACTGTCAAAAGTGATGTGTGAGCCAAGTCGCGAATGCGACGACTGTTTATTTAATGACAGGAGATATTTCGTCTTATCCTTCCGATTCGCTTCACTATCTAGTCTGGAGAAAGCAGAACACTAACGGCGCGGGTGTTTGAGGCCAATGATCTCAATGTCATCTTATAGAAGAAATTATTCCTTCTTTATTTAGCTCTTCATCTAGTATTAATTTCTAGACTAAAGAAGTCAGGCGATAGGGAGTCTGGTTGTCTGAAATCTCGCTGGGTATCCAATAGATACCAAGTTTAGACATAGCGGCTTAGAGGCAGCACCTTTTAATCAACGAAGAGGTGGAGTGTGTCGATCTTCCTTTCCACCTAAACACCTTATATGCGATATTCTGAAGGATTATCCTACGGTAATTGGCGCAGATTAAGGGTTACCCCTTTTTCAATTCAATGATTTCAATGTTCACTCACACTCGCGCGAGTGTTTAAAATGAAAAAAAGGTTATTTAGTTAAAAGGTATGATTTATTTAAAATTATCGTTTATTTACAATACAATGGTTTGCGAAAATAATTATATCGCGTTGGATCGCTGTAAATCGGTGCAGGCGGAACCATGATGATCGAAGCCAAAGTGGGAATTACGCGGCGCAGTGTGTATGAATGTGTGTTGGCGTGCGAACTTCAGGTGGAATTGTTGACGTGCAAAGGTATGTGGATACGCGACGAGTGTCTGACGAATTGTGTTCGCTATCCTTTTTCCCATCCTTTTTGTTGAGTGGGTTGATTGATGTAGAAGTGTGGTGAGCTGTGTTGAGTGGTATTGTATTATTAGTGTGGTGGCCGCCTGCTGGGTGATGTTCACAATTGTGGTGTGATATAGAGTCATCAGCTGTGGTGAATTAAGCTGTCTTATTAGTGTGCGCCAGTTTTTTCGGGTAAAGTGGGTGGATGCTTAACTCATTTAAACATCCTGGGCCCCCTAGGCGAATATTTTGCCTAGTTTTATATATATAATCTGAGACATGTAATTCGGCTTACTGTTGGTGAAGTAGCCGAGTCCGCAGAATATTAGCTGTAAGAACCGATTTTGGTTGTAATAGAAACTTGTATTTTATGTAAGTTGAGATAGTAATTTTTTTTTGCGTGTTTTGACGACTTATTATTATAGTAAATTTGTAAAATTGTTTGATTTTATTTATTTTACTAGCGGTTACTTACAATTTATTATTTTATCGTTTTGGTGTATCGGTTGCTTAGTATTTGCCTTTTCTGTATTATCGGCAATTGTTTGCATTTAATTTATTATTGGCTTATGAAGGATAGCCTCCACGCCTGGCTCAGATATGGCCAGAATGGATACTCCCTAGCCCTGGAGTTAGGGCTGTGCCAATAGAGGGACCTTGCGACAGAGTGGCCGGTAATTGCGAACGGCTTCACTAGAATTATAA